>NC_081183.1:63646646-63801912 GCF_029867415.1 Vicia villosa | reverse complement strand
GGAAAATGTGGCTAGCACCATAATGAAGATGAAACAGAATGGACTTGAAGGATTTGATTGGAGTTCGAAGATGAAATGGTGCATTTGAGGAAGACCTTGAAACTTTTTATGTGTAGTTCTTTTTGTAATTTGAATATAGTGAGCTCAGCTTGAATTTGTAAATAAAATAGGCTTTTTGTAATGATTTTCTTTTTTCCATGGGTTTGTAATGTATGAGTCTCTGTGGTTAGAGTTCAAAATGGAATCTCCTCTTATTTTGCAAAGGGATCTTGAATGCAATCGAACTTGAATGTTGAATAATGGGCTTTGAAGTCATGATGTTGGTATCTTGTGAACTACGTTCAAATAACCTCTGTTCAAATAACCTCTTTTCCCCTTCGAAACAAAGTCGCATTATTTTGAATTTAAATCTTCTCCTCCTTTGCCAACTTAGATGAGCACCATAACATATAATTCAAGCAGTGCACCAAATATTTATACCCGAACTTCAAAAGAAAGATCCTCTTGATTACTAAATAAATACGGAAATAAATCCTGATCCAATTGACGCCTTTAATCCATTACCACTGATTTAATGAACCAATATTATTTTTAATGAATGCATGATGTGTTAATGACTTAATAGATGGGATTATGAGATGGATAAGCCGATTAGAAATAAAATTAGATGGGCAAATTTTGGGGTGCAACAGCTGCCCCTATTTAATCGTCTTAAACCTGAAGGTGAGATTGGCGCTAGCCTTTCGATCATTCAAGGTAGAAGAAGATTAAATATCAAGAGAACCTGAAAATTTGCCCGATGAGGTGTAGAATCCACTGGGAAGAATGATGTCAATTCTACTGAGGAAAATTGTATCAACTCTGGATGGAACATATTAACTCTGGGTTAGGAATGAAATAAGCATCAACTCTGGGTTGAAGAGAAAGGTGGGTTATCTCTGGGTCGAAGAATAAAGGGAAGTCAACTCGGGGTTGGACTAGAGTTGAACATCAATTCTGGATTGAGAGTAGAAAGGGAAATCGGTATTAATGGAACAAAATATGGGTATCAATTCTGGGTTGAGAAAGAAAGTAAGAACATCAACTCTGGGTTGAAAACAAGAGATAGACATCAACTCTGGGTTGAGAGAAAGTAATTCAATTATGGGTTGAATGAGGAAAGATGAACAATTAGGAATAACCGTCAACTCTGGGTTGAGTAAAAAGATAACCATCAACTCTGGGTTGAGTGGGAAAGGAAAAATGTAACCGTCAACTCTGGGTTGAGTAAAAAGATAACCATCAACTCTGGGTTGAGTGGTAGAAGGATCAACTCTGGGTTGAATAAAAGATAACCGTCAACTCTGGGTTGAGTGGGAGAAGGATCAACTCTGGGTTGAATAAAAGATAACCGTTAACTCTGGGTTGAGCGGGAAAAGGAAACAAGAGATACCGTCAACTCTGGGTTGAGTGAGAAAGGACAAAATATGACCGTCAACTCAGGGTTGAGTGGGAAAGGAATCAATTCTGGATTGAATAAAGGGTAACCGTCAACTCTGGGTTGAAGAAGACAAGTGGGTCAACTCTAGGTTGAAGACTAAAGGAAAGTCAACTCTGGGTTGAATAAGAGGTAAACATCAATTCTGGATTGAGAATGAAAAAGGAAATCAATATTAATGGGATGAGATATAGGCATCAACTCCGGGTTGAGCAAGGGTATCAACTCTGGGTTGAAGAAGAAAAGGAAGTCAACTCTGGGTTGAGAAAGAAAGAAGATCAACTCTGGGTTGAGAAAGAAAGAAGATCAACTCTGGGTTGAGAGAAAGAAAGAAGATCAACTCTGGGTTGAGAGAAAGTAATTCAACTCTGGGTTGAGAGAGGGAAGATAGACAATTAGGAGTAACCGTCAACTCTGGGTTGAGTGGGAAGGAGAAATAAGATCAACTCTGGGTTGAATAAAAGAAAAGATATCCTTCAACTCTGGGTTGAGAAAGGAACAAGAAAAAGATCAACTCTGGGTTGAATAAAAGAAGAGATAACCATCAACTCTGGGTCGAGAGGGAAAGGATAATTAACTCGGAGTTAAAAGATGAATGGAAAGTCAACTCTGGGTTGAACACAAAAGTATCAACTCTGGGTTGAAGAAAGATGAACATGATTGACTTTGGGGGATGACACCACAATGGTAACTCTGAGTGATCCAGTGGAATATCAATTGATTGCTTGTAGAGAACCCATCTGATGAGTAACTTGGCTTATGCTTCACATGCAAATGTTTGATTTATTTGTGCACTTCTGGAAATGCAATGCAAGGGATTCTATATGCAGTGTACTGATGCATTGTTCAGGGTTTCTGCTTTGATGTGGAATAGATTAGGTGGAGTTTTGAAACTCTGCTTGATTCAAGATGGGGTGGATGGCCCTGCTTTGTTGATGATCGGATCATGCGGGTGAAATGATAATGAAAATGCAATGATATGCATGATGATTGTATGATTATGAGTGCAATGATTGTCTCCAAGATACCAGGAGTGGATGGGGTATGCCCTTGTGGAAGGTTGTTGCTTGAAGGACAACACTTGTGAAGGTGAGGTGTTTAGTTTGACTCCTCGACACTTGTCTTGATATCTGACACTTGCTTGGGGATGGAAGAAAGAATTGTCACTAGCTTGCCCCAGCTTGTATGACCTTTTGAGATAGAATTTTGACATGCTTGAATCATGGAGATGTGCAATGGTCTGCCCCAGTGTGGATCATGGAATGAATGCCCCAAATTGAAAGGAACTATTCCACCAAATGGATGCTTCAGGTATTTACTCAGTGGATGACCAACTTTTGCCAATGCAAGACTACTCGATTGGAATTTCAATGTTGAACTTTCCTTGGTATCAAGTACTTATTTTCAAGTTGGAGACAATTCTGTTTTGAAAAGGATAATGAGAAATGCGATGCACATGTTAATCTCAAAGAAAAAGTTTTATTTGTCAAAATGTTGTACTGATACTAACACAAATGACACAGCAACATTAAGAGTCAGTTTGACATGATTTTACAGTTTGTATGCTTTTGGAACGAACCCTGCTTCAATTAGGACTTTTAAGGGTTGTAACGTGGTCGGGTTCACGGTTTGAGAAACAAAGGATAAAGGCTCAAGTTCTACTTAACCCACCCCTCTTCGTGATGTTCTCCAGTCCTACGTTCAGTTAGTTTGACACGAGTATTCACCTTTCAGGAAGGATTGTGATGGATGAGGATCCTTTTTGGTTTTGATGGAGGTGGCAGTCACCCTTTGGTGCTTTCGTTGATGGTCACGACAACTTGTCCCTTGGAGGATTTTTCTTTTGCTTTGTCTTTTGTTTTCCCTAACTTTTGCCTGGACAGAAAGTTTCTTTTGATTTTGGTTTTCGTTGTCCAGCGGGATATGCCCTAATTTTTACCTAAGTCAATTGCTTCAAAGCTTTTCTTTTTCTTTTGACTTAGCGGGCTATTGTTTCTTTTTTTTATCATGATTCATAACTTTCTTTTCATTCTTTTTGTCTCGTTTGGGAACAAGTTGTATGACTTTTGTGATTGACTTGATGAAAAGGTTGTGACGGCCTTCTTCTTAGTGAATGGGAGACATCCATTGTGGATAGTACTCTTCTTCTTGAAGGATAGAAAAACACTTAGAAAGGGGGGGATTGAATAAGTGTGACTTTAAATCTTGGACGATAAAAATAAATTGCACAATTATTTTTATCCTGGTTCGCTGTTAACGAAGCTACTCCAGTCCACCCCCGCAGAGATGATTTACCTCAACTGAGGATTTAATCCACTAATCGCACGGATTACAATGGTTTTCCACTTAGTCCGCAACTAAGTCTTCCAGAGTCTTCTGATCACACACTGATCACTCCAGGAACAACTGCTTAGTTCACTCCTAAGACTTTTCTAGAGTCTACTGATCAACACGATCACTCTAGGCTTAATTCACTCCTAAGACTTCCCTAGAGTATTCTGATCAACACGATCACTCTAGTTACAAACTGCTCAGCCAACTGCTAAGACTTCCTAGAGTATACTGATCACACGATCACTCTAGTTCCTTACAACTTAATGTAATCAATTCAAGAGTTTACAAATGCTTCTTAAAAGCGATAATCACAACTGTGATATTTCTCTTAACGTTTAAGCTTAATCTCACTAAAATATTACAACAGCAATGTAGTGAGCTTTGATGAAGATGAAGATTCTGAGTTTTGATTTGAACAGCGTTTCAGCAAGTTAATTTGAATTGTCTTTGTTCAGGATCGTTAACCTTGCTTCTCATCAGAACTTCATATTTATAGGCGTTGAGAAGATGACCGTTGAGTGCATTTAATGCTTTGCGTGTTCCGTACAGCTTCGCATTTAATGTTATACGCTTTTGTCAACTACCTCGAGCCTTGTTCACGCTGTGTCTACTGACGTAGCCCTTAGTAGCTTTAACGTTCCTTTTGTCAGTCAGCGTAGTCTGCCACGTGTACTTCCTTCTGATCTGATGTTTGTGAATACGACGTTTGAATATCATCAGAGTCAAAACAGCTTGGTGCATAGCATCTTCTGATCTTCTGACCTTGAAGTGCTTCTGAGCGTGATACCATCTTCTGATCTTCAGTGCTTCTGATCTCATGTTCTTCTGATGCTTCCATAGACCCATGTTCTGATTCTGCTTCGACCATCTTCTGATGTCTTGCCAGACCATGTTCTGATGTTGCATGCTGAACCATTTGAGACACATCTTCTGAGCGCTGAATTATGCGTACTCTTTATATATATTTCCTGAAAGGGAAATTTCATTGGATTAGAGTACCATATTATCTTAAGCAAAATTCATATTATTGTTATCATCAAAACTAAGATAATTGATAAGAACAAATCTTGTTCTAACAATCTCCCCCTTTTTGATGATGACAAAAACATATATAAATGATATGAATTTGCGATCAGAAAGAGTAGACGGCAAAAGACAAATTACACAGCTATAGCATAAGCATATGAATATGTCTCCCCCTGAGATTAACAATCTCCCCCTGAGATAAATAATCTCCCCCTGAAATAAATACTCGAAGAACTTTAATAAAAGACTTCCCTGATTATTTCGGTAGAGACGATCATATAAGCTTCTGCCTTCAGAGAATTCATAGCTTCTGACTTCTGCTTCCATTGGACAGCTTCAGAACTTGAATTTCTTTAGATCCTTAGAACACTCACAGCTTCTGATTCCTGCTTCCATCGTGGACAGCTTCAGAACTTGAATTTCTTTGATCTTCAGAACATTCACAGCTTCTGACTTCTGCTTCCATTCAGGACAGCTTCAGAACTTGAATTTCTTTGATCTTCAGAACATTCACAGCTTCTGATTTCTGCTTCCATTCAGGACAGCTTCAGAACTTGAGTTTTCTGGATCTTTTAGAACATTCACATCTTCTGATTTCTGCTTCCCTCGGATAGCTTCAGAACTTTGAATGTCTACCAACATCACTTCATGCTAGATTTGTATCAGAACATTGTTGAATGTACCAGAGCATCATCAGAGCATCTCTACATCCTGAAATGTTACAGAACAAAAACTAAACGACAAAAGTCAGCATGAACGAGTTAGAACATAAAATGTATGTTTGAACACATTATATGTATCAGAGCCATATAGGCTGAAATAATGTGTCAGAGCAAATAATGTATCAGAGCCATAACATTATATGTATCAGAGCAAATAGAATTTTGTCAGAACAGGATTGTTATACCCCAAAATTTGCCCACTTCTTTTTTCAGGAAAAGTTTCAATATGAAAATTAAGAGTCTCATATAAACATGGATTTTTTCAAAATATCCTGACATATGAAGAACTTGGTTTTCAGAATTTTTCTTACACAGTAACTTGGCTTACAGTGGAATTTATTCTTACGCAAACGCCAAATACTGTTCTTTACTTCACAAATACTATTTATTTATTTACAGATAAATAGTACTAACACAATCATGCAGAGTTAACTCTTTTTGCAGGCGCAGAAGCAGGAAACTCACACTATACTGTACACGAACAGTCGGTTGACAGACAAACTGCAGACAGTACAATTCACATTGATTTGTACAATCAATCAAATCAATCATTCACAATTCAAATTTCCAAGATTTTTGTGTTAGAAGTCTTCTGAATATCACGCGATTAGCAGAAACTCAACACTGCACAAAAATCAGGTACGCTTAACTGCCTCCTATACAGACAGTCCCTAATCAGGGTTTTTCTTGTTTTAACAGGAGCAACAAGTTTTGAGAGCTCAAATGGATTTCATATACATCCATACATCTCAAAGTACCATCATACAAATTTTCAAACTTCAATTCACTCAGACGCACCGTCAGCAGCTCAAACAGTCAACAGACGACCCGTTTGACCAAAAAAGTCAACTGACAGTCAAAAATGAAATTTTTTGTCAAAGTCCATATTTTGTCAAAGGATTCAACATTTGATCATTGGATGATCACAATTCATCAAGGAAAGATCAAAAATCAACAAAACCCTAAGATTCAAAATTAGGGTTTTTTGCCTGAAAAGTCAACTCAACTTTGACTGATCATAACTCTCTCATCCTTCATCCAAAAAATGTCAACCAAAGCTCATTTTGAAGGAAATTCAATTATCTTTCAAATGCAATTGATCCCATGGTCATAGCATTCACCATTTGAAAAATATGGCCAAAGACATTACAGGTCATTTTCAAAGTCAACAAAAAGACACTTTTTTCAAAAGGACACACAAGGAGAACCAAAAATCATTTTGACATGAGACCAAAGACATTGGTTAGAGGACTCTTTGAGGTTTCCAAAAAGTGCAAGATCTCCTTCATATGACAAAAATTGAAGGATTTACACCTTGTTGAAGTTGGCTAAATTTTGGGAAAATGCATGAAATCAACATTGCTCAAAAATGTTTTTTTTCCAAAAGATGCCAAGTTTTTGTGGTCCAAACATCTTTGCCATGTTACTATGGGCCTCCCACGACCAAGACAAAGCCCACATCTATATTATCCATTTTTGACATAATTTTATCTTATTTTAAGATTAAAATTAAAGGAAATTGCATGGATAATTGATGGCTTGATCTCCAAGTATGACACACCCTCCAAAGTCTTCATTTTTCTGCAGAAAATTGATGCCCAAGACAAGAGCATTGAATGGAGTCAAGCTTAGTCAACAATTCAAAGATTTTTAATATTTTAAAAATCAAACTTTCAACAAAGACAACAAAGCTTCTTGCTTCACTTCCAAGCAGCCTTTGGGCTATAAAAGAAGCATCATACTTCAGCAACAAGGGGACAGACGAAATATATCAAGGCATAGTCAAGAAACTCATCAAAATTCTCTCAAAATTCCATAACTTTGTAAAATTCAAATTTCATTCTCCAATCAATATTAATACAAATCAAGCTTTTTAATCATCTTCTCCAACATCATAGAGTAAGATTAAACTCTTAATACAAGCACATGAGAGTCGTATAAGACATTCAAAGTTCTTCATGTACATATGCCTTTAATTTTCGTTTTCATATATACAATTAATATCAATGTAAACTAACCATTCTATCATGCTCATAAGGTCCCATGTAGATGATCTGGGTCTTAACATGCCAACTCTCACGTGAAAATTAGCCTATACCATTAACCATTGAACATGAGTGTTCATACTTGAATCCTTTCGAATCCATAGTTACAAGGCTTGAATTGAAAAACTAACACCACCATCGTGTTCAGGAGACAATTTTAAGTCAGTCTGGGTCCTTTTCTTTTTCGTTCATGGCTGTTTTTGTAGGTTTTCAAAAAGCATGGAAATCTGAAGGAAAATCCGCAGGAATTTCCATAAGTAAATCCGCAGCTAATTTCGCAGGTACCAAGGAAGAAGATGATGAATAGTGGCGCTGAAATTTTGACCGCTTGCGTGGCAATTTCTAATCATCCCATTCGCTGGTCAAAAAACGTGGACCCCACGTTGAACCCTTGACTTCAGCATGATCACATGTTGAACCTCAAACCATGTGCATCATGTATCCACGCATCTGGATCCTTGATCTCATCAATCCCACCATCCAACGCTCCAAAACATGCAACCACACCATGCACCTTCATCAAATTCCACACTTGATAAGTATCCTTTTTATATTTTCTATTTTATTTTATTTTTATTGCAAAAATAATTAAAAATAGTTTTAAATTCCAAAAAATTCCACAAAAAATATTTTAGACTTCTAAAAATATATATTATTTTCTGAAATAAAAATATTTTATTTTTCTTCATAATTTCAATATTTTACATAATTAATTAGTATATGTTTATATATTTACTTTTTAATTATTCTAACCAATCAAAAAATCATAAAAAAAATTGTTCTTTGTGTTAAATATTGTTTATATATCATAAACTAATTTTGTACATATTTAGGATAATTTTCTCTTTAAGTTTTAATTATTTGTGTAATTATTTGCATAATTATGTTTTGATTAACTTAAAATATCCAAAAACAAATTTCAAAAATTCCAAAAAAATTAGTTTTGTTCTAAAATCAATTAACAAACATTTTGTACATATTTTTAAACTTATTTGCTAGGTTTAATCATATTTCCGTCTTTTCTTTATTTTAAATTAATTAATAATGCATTAATTATATTTAAAATAAATCACAAAAATACAAAAATATGCCTTTTATTTCTTGCAATTTAAAATTCCTAGATAAATGTATAGGATGTCAAATTCATGTAAATAGGCTAGTTTACATTTCCCGCACAATCGATGTAATAGCGTAGATTTACTTTCTGCACTTTACATTTCCGCATTTTAATTTCCAGCACCCATATAAACTGCGTGTATGTCAAAGATAAAACTGAACCGTCAGATCACTAACTTCAAAGATAAATATCTGAATTCAATCACAATCACATTTGCACCTCCTAGGGTAACCCCTTTTCACTCTTTTCAAAATCAAAGTTACATTTCTACTGTTTCGAGTACAAAATCGAACCTTTTGTTTATATCCGACGAATGGATAGATTTTTAAAGGGAACAAGGATAAAGACCTCCTAACTCAGGGTAGACCTCCTAGTTTGCTTGCTCAAAATCAAAACAAACAAAATTCTCATACACTGTTGTTTTTTAAAACGAATTTTCCAAAAGACAATATTTTGTATACATCCAAACACGGATCATTACAAAATTAACGATCTTTTCAAAACATCTTTCGAAAGATAAACAAGCATTTGTATATATCCGCACAAGGATCATTACAAATTCTATTTGCAAAGGTATTTCAAAAACACAGGTAAAGCATTCCGAATCAATTGAAAAGTAAAGCAAATGAGCTAAGCAAACTAAAGAGCCCATGGATAACCATGGATACAAAGGGTGCTAACACCTTCCCTTTGTATAACCTACCCCCTTACCCAGAATCTCTCAAAGGTCTTTTTTCTGTTTCCTTTATAAACCTTTCCTTCATTGGATAAAATAAAAGGTCGGTGGCGACTCTGTAAACTTTTTCAAAAAGTGACGCGAAAGCGTCCGATCGACAAAAAAAAGAGTCAGTTCACGTATCCCACCCACGGAGGGGTATGGCCCGAAAGGACGGTCCACACATGGGTACCATACATCTGTTCGTACTTCAACCGGGGCAACTCCCTTTTCTCTGGTTTATGGTATGGAAGCAGTGCTCCCCGTCGAGGTTGAGATTCCATCATTGAGAGTTTTAATGAAAACCAAGTTATCTGAGGCTGAATGGTGTCAGAGCAGGTTTGATCAATTGAATTTGATCGAAGAAAAGAGATTGACGGCTTTATGACATGGTCAGATATACCAGAAAAGAATGAAGAAAGATTTTGATAAGAAGGTTCGACCTCGTATATTCAGAGAAGGCGAACTCGTGTGTCATACCCCAAAATTTGCCCATACTATTTCTCTTATACAAATACAATACACAAAGCTCCAAGACACACTCTCCTAAACAACAGCCTCTAAATCAGGGTTTCGAATTCAATCAAGGAATTTGAACTTCTGATACCTCAAGTAGATTTCATGGTATCTCATATGGTTCAAAGTACCCTCATGCCAAGTTTCAAGCCCTGATTCAAAAGATTGCTCACTCAATGACCCAAATAATCAACAATCGACTGGTTGACCTAAAAATCAAAATATGGTCAAATCACAGTCAAAGTTCCTGATTTCTTGTCAAAATTCTCATTTTGAAGTTTCATTCATCATTTGATCAAGGGTTGATCATGATTCATCAAGAAAAGGCCAAAAACCCACAAATACAAAGTTACTAATTTAGGGTTTCTAGGTAAAAGTCAATCGAACTTTGACCAGCCATATCTTTCTCATACTTTCTCAGAAATTCCTCAACCGAAGCTTATTCTCAAGGAAATTTGATTCTCTACAACTTTGATGTTGGGCCCAAGGTCAAGAAATGCTTCCGCATAAGAGATATGAGCCAAAACATTACAGGTCCTTCTAGAAGATCGCTAAAAGCTGTTTTCTTCCAGGAGCCATATCATCAAGAAAAAATCCTCAAATGGAAAAAGGCTTCCAAAGTGGCTTGTAGAGGACATCTTGAGGTTTCCAAAAAGTCCTAGATCATCTCCATATGATAAAAATTGAATGAGCTATGGCCTTCGCAAGTTGGTCGATTTTGCAACACCGCACTTAATACAAAATGGAGAATTTTGGTATTTTGAATCCTTGGGCCTAATTTTTGGATCTCAAACATATTCATGGTGTTAGAACAAGATTTGTTCTTATCAATTATCTTAGTTTTGATGATAACAATAATATGAATTTTGCTTAAGATAATATGGTACTCTAATCCAATGCAATTTCCCTTTCAGGAAATATATAAAGAGTATGCATAATTCAGCGCTCAGAAGTTGTGTCTCAAATGGTTCAGCATGCAACATCAGAACATGGTCTGGCAAGACATCAGAAGATGGTCGAAGCAGAATCAGAACATGGGTCTATGGAAGCATCAGAAGAACATGAGATCAGAAGCACTGAAGATCAGAAGATGGTATCACGCAACAGAAGCACTTCAAGATCAGAAGATCAGAAGATGCTATGCACCAAGCTGTTTGACTCTGATGATATTCAAACGTCGTATTCACAAACATCAGATCAGAAGGAAGTACACGTGGCAGACTACGCTGACTGACAAAAGGAACGTTAAAAGCTACTAAAGGCTACGTCAGTAGACACAGCGTGAACAAGGCTCGAGGTAGTTGACAAAAGCGTATAACATTAAATGCAATGCTGTACGGAACACGCAAAGCATTAAATGCACTCAACGGTCATCTTCTCAACGCCTATATATATGAAGTTCTGATGAGAAGCAAGGTTAACGATTCTGCTCCAAAACAATTCAAATTAACTTGCTGAAACGCTATTCATTCAAAGCTCAGAATCTTCATCAACTCACTACATTGCTGTTGTAATATCTTAGTGAGATTAAGCTTAAACTGTAAGAGAAATATCACAGTTGTGATTATCGCTTTTAAGAAGCACTTGTAAACTCTTGAATAGATTACATTAAGTTGTAAGGAACTAGAGTGATCAGTGTGATCAGTATACTCTAGGAAGTCTTAGCAGTTGGCTGAGCAGTTTGTAACTAGAGTGATCAGGTTGATCAGAAGACTCTAGGAAAAGTCTTAGGAGTGAACTAAGCCTAGAGTGATCGTGTTGATCAGTAGACTCTAGAAAAGTCTTAGGAGTGAACTAAGCAGTTGTTCCTGGAGTGATCAAGTTGTGATCAGAAGACTCTGGAAGACTTAGTTGCGGACTAAGTGGAAAACCATTGTAATCCGTGCGATTAGTGGATTAAATCCTCAGTTGAGGTAAATCATCTCTGCGGGGGTGGACTGGAGTAGCTTCGTTAACAGCGAACCAGGATAAAAATAATTGTGCAATTTATTTTTATCGTCCAAGATTTAAAGTCACACTTATTCAATCCCCCCCTTTCTAAGTGTTTTTCTATCCTTCAATTGGCATCAGAGCGCCGGTTCTAAGGTGCAAGCACTTAACCGTGTTTAGAAAAGATTCAGGAAGAGAAAAACGCTTCATTTAAAAGATGGTTGATGAAAGTGAAAAGACTACATCTACATCTGGCTCTGCTGAGCAATACAACGGTAACAATGGTTATACTAGACCGCCGGTATTTGATGGTGAAAACTTTGAATACTGGAAAGATAAACTGGAAAGTTACTTTCTGGGTCTAGATGGTGATCTATGGGATCTTCTGATGGATGGTTACAAACATCCAGTAAATGCCAGAGGCGCAAAGCTGTCAAGGCAAGAAATGAATGATGATCAAAAGAAGCTTTTCAGGAATCATCATAAATGCAGAACTGTTTTGCTGAATGCTATCTCTCATGCTGAGTATGAGAAGATATCTAACAGGGAAACGGCCTATGACATATATGAGTCCTTGAAAATGACTCATGAAGGAAATGCTCAAGTCAAGGAGACAAAAGCTCTAGCCTTAATCCAGAAGTATGAAGCCTTCAAGATGGAGGATGATGAAGACATTGAAAAGATGTTTTCGAGATTTCAAACTCTGACTGCTGGATTGAGAGTTCTTGACAAAGGATACACCAAGGCTGACCATGTAAAGAAGATCATCAGAAGCTTACCCAGAAGATGGGGTCCTATGGTGACTGCATTCAAGATTGCAAAGAATCTGAATGAAGTTTCTCTGGAAGAGCTGATCAGTGCCTTGAGAAGCCATGAGATTGAGCTGGATGCAAATGAGCCTCAAAAGAAAGGTAAGTCTATTGCATTAAAATCTAATATCAAGAAATGCACTAACGCTTTTCAGGCTAGAGAAGAAGATCCTGAAGAATCAGAATCTGAAGAAGAAGATGAACTGTCCATGATTTCCAGAAGGCTAAATCAACTCTGGAAGACCAAGCAAAGGAAGTTCAGAGGCTTCAGAAGTTCAAAGAGATTTGAACATGGAGAATCTTCTGATGAAAGAAGATTTGACAAGAAGAAGGTCATGTGCTATGAATGCAATGAGCCTGGACACTACAAGAATGAATGTCCAAATCTTCAGAAGGAAAGTCCCAAGAAAAAGTTTCATAAGAAGAAAGGTCTTATGGCAACCTGGGATGAGTCAGAAGATGATTCAGAAGATGAGCAGGCCAACTGTGCGCTGATGGCGACAGAAGATGACGGATCAGAATCTACATCAGAATCAAATTCTGAAGAGGTATTTTCTGAACTTACTAGAGATGAGTTAGTTTCCGGATTAACTGAACTTCTGGAATCCAAGTCTCAGATTTGTATTAAATACAAAAAGCTGAAAAAGCTATTTGAATTTGAAACAAAGAGGCTTGAATTGGAGAATTCTGAATTAAAAGAAAAACTTTTAAAATTATCCAATAATGTTGGATCTCCTTCTAATTCAGAAAAATCCACTCCTAGTCTAAACCATATTCTGAAAGAATATGATTTAAGTTTCAGGAAGTTCTTATCTAGAAGTATTGGCAGAAGTCAGCTAGCTTCTATGATATATGCTGTGTCTGGAAACAAAAGAGTTGGCATTGGTTATGAGGGTGAAACCCCATACAAACTTGAACCTGTTGATGAAATGAAACTCACATACAAGCCATTGTATGATCAGTTCAAGTATGGCCACTCTCATGATATTAGGCACACTTCACATGCACAAAGTTTTCACATAACACACACCGAGAAGCATGTGACACAATCTAGGAAATATCATGAAAATCATATTAAAAATTATCATGCTGTTCCTCTTATTGCTTATAATGTCAAACCCAAGTTCAATCAGAACTTGAGAAAATCTAACAAGAAAGGACCCAAGAAGATGTGGGTACCAAAGAAAAAGATTATTTCTTTTGCAGATTCTTTTGATAACAAAGAAGACAACATTCAACATGACATGACACCTGGACTCAAGTTGCTCTCAACACTTGAAGGGAAGAAAGATTGTCTTCCAAGTTCTGGTTCTTAAATCTGTTGAAGAAACTATGTTTGTAGGAATTCAGAAAAGAAGCTTATTAGTCTTGGAACCATCTATGATGTTTGCCTCTAAGGCTTTGATGTTTCTTTCTTGATTATTCTGAATGCTCTAAATGCTACAGAATATACAACATTGAAACATTGATTGTGGACAAATCAATAAACATCTGTTTTGATGATAAACTTGTTTCTAATGAAACAAAGAGCTTAAGAATTTCTGCAGATACAGTTGTGTCTTATCAGAAGCTGCAGAACAAAGAAGTGAACCTCCAGAAGCTGTGTACATCAGAAGTAATGGATCAGAAGATCATTCAGACTTATATCAGCACACTTCAGAAGGGGTATTTCCAGAAGAGAAACTTGATCAACTCAGAAACAGTGATCAGAGTCTGAAGGCGTAAAATCTCTCTGATATTTACAGCTGTCATCTACTTTCTGATGATGAACACGTGTCTGTACGGTTTGTACAAAGCGTGCAGTTGAAAAGACGCCGACCTAGGTAACTGTATTAAATCATTTCATTTACTGTATTCTCTCTCCTAATGTCATTTCTCATTAAATGCATAATGATTTCTTTTTAAATCTTTTAAATAACCCGCTTCATCTTCATTCCCATTTTTTCTCTCTTTCTCTCTCTTTTGTGCATTCACCTTGTTGCATCTCTCTTCAAACCCTAGTTCTTGAATTGATCTCAAAGCATTATCATAATGAATCCATCTTCTCGTTCATCAATCTCTAAAGATAGTATCACTTCCACACAGAACCGTTTAAGCAAAAATGATGCTCCGTTGAAAACATGCTTAATACCCACGAAAGAACTGGAAGTTCTATGTGAATCGGCTGTGGACGTCAACAACCTTAAGGCAAATGGCTTTCAGTGTGATGCAAGAATCTTTGAGCAAGGATGGTCTAAATATCTTGATAGATTGGTTGGTCCAATTTATCCTGAACTTGTAAAGGAGTTTTGGGTACATGCAACAGTTACCCCAACTGCCATCATCTCATTCGTGCTAGGGCATGAAGTGACTATCACTGAGAAACTCATCAGAAAGCTGTACAATCTTGATGATAAAGAAGGTTGGTCTGAGTTTCAACCCCATACTGTTGACTGGACTTTAGTTGAAAAACAAATCTCTACGGTTGTTGGAACTGACTCTGCTTTTACGGGCAACATAAAGCCTTTTTATAAAGTATGGGCTGAGATTATTCTGGGTTCTCTTCACCATAGAAAAAAGATGCGCTGCTCCTCCTACATCAGTCCGACTCACAAGTATACTCTTTTCTGCATTGGCAAAAAGATAGAGATCAACATCTCCCATATTCTATTTGAGAATCTGAAAACCTCTATCTTTGAGTCAAGAGAAGATGAAAGGGCGAAGTACCCTCATATTCCAAGAACAACCATTCCTTTCGGAAGGATGATTTCAGACATTCTGATTGAAAGCAAAGTGGTGGACTCCATCAGAAATCGTAATGCCTCGCATTTTCTTGGAGTAACTCAAGGTCCCATCTTCAATGGTGTTGATCTGTTCGGACTGGAAGTCATTAAGAATGTACCTGTTATGTGCACAAGCTTTCCTGACATTCTGTCTAGAAGAATTGCTGTTAAAGGGTTCATCACTCTGTTTCATAAAGAACTTGATCAAGTTGTCAAGTTTTACTTGGAAGATTGCGTGAGGAAGCAATCAGATGTTGATCCTGCTTGGATCCGTGGCAGAGTACTTCCGTCTAAAGAGGATATTCTGAAGAAGGATAAGAAGGAACGACAGGCGAGGTTAAAAAGAAAGGCTGAAGAAGATGAGGCTGAAAGAACCAAGAAGTTAAGGGTCACCTATGATCCTGACAAGGTGGGATCTTCTGAATACAGAAATAAGAGGATCAGAGACTCCCTACACAGAACCAGATCTTCAAGGCAGGTTTATACTCCACCTCCTTCTGTCCCTAAACCTTCTCCCCAATCACCTCCTTCTGGACCAAAAGTAAACTTCACTTTACAAAATCCTTCTCCATCATCCTTCTCCTCTCCCATTCTAAACCCCACACCGTTGAGTATTCTTCCACCAACTCCTTCTGATAATTTCCCCTCACCAATTCCCTTTACAAATACTCCACCCTCTCCTCAATCCATCCCATCTGACACTCCAACCTCATCAATCATTCTCTCAGATATCCCCTCCTCCTCAACCACCGCACCTCCACCTTCTATATCTCATCCATTACCTACCAGAAAATCCCAACCCTACTGTCTTCTCTATCCTGACTACAAATTCACCTTCAATCCGCCTGAACCTGAACCTTCTACATACCTGGAACTCTTCAGACATGAGGTGATTAGCAGTCTAGACCTTCTGAAGGATGCATTCCTAAATGGTCTGGATGATGTTTCTACAAGAAATCTTTGGAGAAGATTTCGCAAGGATTTTCAAGTAGAAGCAATGGGAGTTCAGAAAAGACTAGTGGCTGCTGCCCCTGGTTACCTTCTGGAGGAAGATAATGGTATATACTACCATCCTCTCAGAAATTGTGTTGCTGCTGAGGAGAAGCCCTTTGTGGATGAATTGGAAGTATTGAGACTGGCTGCTGCAATGGAAGCAAACCCATGCAGGGACATGGTTATCTGGATTCCTGAGTATCCTGTTCTGCTTGGAGACTTCAAGACCTTATTTGACTTTCTGAGGGAAAACCCTTCTAAGAAAGACCCTAGCTTGGTCATTCCAGAAGTTGTTGACCCACCAGAAGCTGAAGGTCCCTCTGCTCCCAGGAATTTAGCTGCCATTCTTCAGGCTCTAGAGAATGGAGACTCTGAAATTCCTGCTGCAGAGTATGGAGATGCTTCTATGCAAGAAGCAGATGCTGAAGATCATGTTGCTAAATCAGACCCTGTTGAGGATATCCCAGCAAATGATACTTCTATGGAAGCTGCAGATCAAGTTGTCATTCCTGTGGTTGAAAGCGGTGAAGCTTCCTCTGGTGAACCTTCTCGTCTTGCAAGGACTCTAGAAGAAATTCAGAGGAGACAGGATGAGCAAAGCTCACTCAATGAGAAGTATGATGCTTTCATTGAGAGGCAAGAAGGACACAACAACGATGTTAAACAGATGCTGGCCAAGATCTTGTCAAGACTAGGGCCATCTTAGATTGAGTCTATGTTGTTTCTTTCTTTTCTTTGCATCTGTTTTGTTTCTGTGCATCTGATCTTTTCATCCTGTACTTTTGTACCCATTGGTTGAACCTTAATGAAATCATCTTCTTCCTCCATGTGTTCTGTTCTATTCATCTGAATCTTTTCTATTTTTTGATGATATGACAAAAAGGGGGAGAAATACTGTGATAAATGATTTGATTTAATCAGTTGCATTCACTAACAAGAACTGCAAGTTCTATATGGTTTAAGTGTTTTGCAGGTACAAAGAAGTGAAGTGAATCTTCAGAAGCAAACACTAGAAGCAAAACCATAAGAAGCGTTATTCTGTAAAAGGAATAAGCTCTTGGAAACTGAAGCAAGCTGAGTGCTGTCAAGCTTCAGAGATCAGAAGCAAGAAAGAAGAATGAATCAGAAGCACTGATAATAGAATTTGAATATATTGTCTATCCTGTTTTGACAAAATTCTATTTGCTCTGATACATATAATGTTATGGCTCTGATACATTATTTGCTCTGATACATTATATCAGCCTATATGGCTCTGATACATATAATGTGGTCAAACATACATTTTATGTTCTAACTCGTTCATGCTGACTTTTGTCGTTTAGTTTTTGTTCTGTAACATTTCAGGATGTAGAGATGCTCTGATGATGCTCTGGTACATTCAACAATGTTCTGATACAAATCTAGCATGAAGTGATGTTGGTAGACATTCAAAGTTCTGAAGCTATCCGAGGGAAGCAGAAATCAGAAGATGTGAATGTTCTAAAAGATCCAGAAAACTCAAGTTCTGAAGCTGTCCTGAATGGAAGCAGAAGTCAGAAGCTGTGAATGTTCTGAAGATCAAAGAAATTCAAGTTCTGAAGCTGTCCACGATGGAAGCAGGAATCAGAAGCTGTGAGTGTTCTAAGGATCTAAAGAAATTCAAGTTCTGAAGCTGTCCAATGGAAGCAGAAGTCAGAAGCTATGAATTCTCTGAAGGCAGAAGCTTATATGATCGTCTCTACCGAAATAATCAGGGAAGTCTTTTATTAAAGTTCTTCGAGTATTTATTTCAGGGGGAGATTATTTATCTCAGGGGGAGATTGTTAATCTCAGGGGGAGACATATTCATATGCTTATGCTATAGCTGTGTAATTTGTCTTTTGCCGTCTACTCTTTCTGATCGCAAATTCATATCATTTATATATGTTTTTGTCATCATCAAAAAGGGGGAGATTGTTAGAACAAGATTTGTTCTTATCAATTATCTTAGTTTTGATGATAACAATAATATGAATTTTGCTTAAGATAATATGGTACTCTAATCCAATGCAATTTCCCTTTCAGGAAATATATAAAGAGTATGCATAATTCAGCGCTCAGAAGTTGTGTCTCAAATGGTTCAGCATGCAACATCAGAACATGGTCTGGCAAGACATCAGAAGATGGTCGAAGCAGAATCAGAACATGGGTCTATGGAAGCATCAGAAGAACATGAGATCAGAAGCACTGAAGATCAGAAGATGGTATCACGCAACAGAAGCACTTCAAGATCAGAAGATCAGAAGATGCTATGCACCAAGCTGTTTGACTCTGATGATATTCAAACGTCGTATTCACAAACATCAGATCAGAAGGAAGTACACGTGGCAGACTACGCTGACTGACAAAAGGAACGTTAAAAGCTACTAAAGGCTACGTCAGTAGACACAGCGTGAACAAGGCTCGAGGTAGTTGACAAAAGCGTATAACATTAAATGCAATGCTGTACGGAACACGCAAAGCATTAAATGCACTCAACGGTCATCTTCTCAACGCCTATATATATGAAGTTCTGATGAGAAGCAAGGTTAACGATTCTGCTCCAAAACAATTCAAATTAACTTGCTGAAACGCTATTCATTCAAAGCTCAGAATCTTCATCAACTCACTACATTGCTGTTGTAATATCTTAGTGAGATTAAGCTTAAACTGTAAGAGAAATATCACAGTTGTGATTATCGCTTTTAAGAAGCACTTGTAAACTCTTGAATAGATTACATTAAGTTGTAAGGAACTAGAGTGATCAGTGTGATCAGTATACTCTAGGAAGTCTTAGCAGTTGGCTGAGCAGTTTGTAACTAGAGTGATCAGGTTGATCAGAAGACTCTAGGAAAAGTCTTAGGAGTGAACTAAGCCTAGAGTGATCGTGTTGATCAGTAGACTCTAGAAAAGTCTTAGGAGTGAACTAAGCAGTTGTTCCTGGAGTGATCAAGTTGTGATTAGAAGACTCTGGAAGACTTAGTTGCGGACTAAGTGGAAAACCATTGTAATCCGTGCGATTAGTGGATTAAATCCTCAGTTGAGGTAAATCATCTCTGCGGGGGTGGACTGGAGTAGCTTCGTTAACAGCGAACCAGGATAAAAATAATTGTGCAATTTATTTTTATCGTCCAAGATTTAAAGTCACACTTATTCAATCCCCCCCTTTCTAAGTGTTTTTCTATCCTTCACATGGACCATATCAAGACTTATAAACCATTTATTTTATTTTTATGATATTTATTTCATTTAATTGAATTTTATTCATTTAAATGTTAAATAAATCAAGTAAAATATGAAATAAATGAATTTAATCAAAAGATTAATTTTCCTATCAAATCTAATCATCCATTATACTACAAAATTGATCTAAAATCGTAAAAAATAAAATCATAAGGATTGGGTTGAAGTTGAGACCAAAAATAGAAAGAAATAATCATATTTTTTCCAAAATTCCAAGTGATCCAAAACCTCAATATTCAAGCCCATGTGTAAACCTAATTTGGTCCTCTATATATAGTCAATATGTTCAGCACAAAAGGGGACGAAAAATTGCCAAGGGAATAGGGTTTGCAAGAAGAGAAAAATCAAGGAAACTAGGGCAAGCAAGGATTATTATTGCAGCCTCTCTCCATTCAAACTAATCGTACCTATCTCTTTTTTGAGTGTCCAAAGGTAAGAATAGCACAAGGTTTCAGTTCCATAACACGTTAATATATGCATTGCATTTGTTCATACTTGTTCATGTCTCCAAAATTTCGTATACCATGCATGACCGAGTTTAAATGTGATACGGTGCTACTAACATGTTTCCAGTGATGTTCAGTATGTATTAGAATCATCATATCGAAGCTATGACGTTTGTAGCAAACTTCACCATGGCTAGGGCTTCAATGTCGAGTTGGACCGGATCTGTAGCTACAGTTCGTTTTAGCAAAAACGAACACCACCATCGTGTTCGCATGGTCTCGTTTAGTGGAACTGGGCGGCGTTGGGTCTGGTTTAACGCGTATTTGTGAGTTTTTATTTTTTGCAGAGTTTGCTACGAGAAGTCGTAGCTATTCCAGGGCTGTTTCGAAGCAAATCCATGGCCATTACTTGAGGAAGATGATGAATAGTTTGCTTAGACTCAACAGCCACACACGGAGCCTTCCCATTGGCTAGTCAAAGAATCCAATATCTCTCTCCTCACACCATTCGTCCGTCAAAGCTCGCGTGGGCCCAACACTGACTTTTTCCATTTAGCGCTTTGAATTATATATTTATTTGTCTTTGGTTATTACATTAACAGCAAAACGTGTGCAGATCAAGTGGTAAAGATTGAAAGATTTTCACCTTGGGGGACCAGGTTCGAATCCCAGCGGCGTCCTCCCTATTTTTTTAACTAATTTGTTTGCATACTATGGTTCCAGATCCCACACATCCCCATCAATGAGCGCTACGATACACCCTTAACTATCCAGCCAGTAGATCACTATCACTATGGATCTAACACACCTGGATTGAAGGCATATCATATGGACCACAAGCCCTCCACACCTGATCAGAGCTAAGTCACTATGCATTTATTTATTTTTTCTTTTTTATTTTATTTAAAGGTTTGTTTTTATTTTCTTTTTTCTATTCTCTTGTTATAAATTCCTTCTTTATTTATTTATTTTGACAAAATAGGTGTATATAATAATTTTATAATTATTTTTTTATCAAAACTCGATTTTTCCACAAAATATTTTAATAATTGTTTTTTTTAATCATTATTTTTTTTTACGTATCCTTTTATCAATTCTTAGGTTTGTTAACCTCGATTTATTTATAAACCTTAGAATCCTCAGGTAGGTGTCATCCATGAACGCATTTTTAAGCCTTGTAAACCTTTTTGGGTCACAATAAGTTTTCTTAAATAAATTTTTAGGGTTTATAATCCATTAGGGTTAGATCAGTTAATGCACTAACCTTTTTCTTTCTTTGTTCAAATTTTCAAGGTTGGCCAAGATCCTCCGATTACGCGCCACATTCAATCAAAAAGCTAAGTTTCTAACTCTCTCTTTGTTAATTATCATTTTAATTTTTATTTTGCCTCATAGGATAAAATAGGGTTTATACTCATAGTTAACGAATCTTAAATGCACTAACACTTCTCTTCTTCATGCCTACTTTTCAGGGTTATCTCGAGATCCTCCGATTACGCGCTATGCCACTCGAAAAAAGTTGGTCAAGGGTTCGAGAAAGATCAAGGCTCAAGATAAATTAAATTAATTATATATTTTTTATTTTCTGTTTTAATTCCCCCATCCCCACAGGTGTTTATTGTAATAGCGTAGGACTTTTAATTATGCCTTTAATTTCTGCCATTTTAACTGCGTGGTTAGTAATTTAGGGAGTGTAAACCATAAACTGAACATAGATCACCTAACTACAAGATAAATGTTATCGAAGTTAACCACGTGATTGTTGCACCCACACACCTTTAGGGTAATCCCTCTTGTTGCCTTTGTTGCCTTGTTGCCTTATTATTGTTGCCTTGTTGCCTTATTGATAATGCCTTAAAATAGTCAAGTCCCTCGATTCCGAGGATACCTAAAGCAATGTTGCCTGTTGCCTTCAAAGTTATTGAAACTCCCTCGATGTTTCCTTATAAAAAAGGATAATTGTCCCTATTGCTAAGGTATCCTCGCATGATGCCAAAAAAAGATAAAATGACTATTATATCCTTCCCTTAGACTACCTGCCCTCTTTATGGCAAGGGACAGTCTTATGGCGAACGATTTCTCGATGACCCTTAAAAATCCAATTGAAAGACTTCCTGCCCTCTCATGGTATGGATAGACCCTTTCAAACGAAAGACTTAAAGAACAAGAAAGACAAACTTAGGGTAGGTAGTTCTTAATTGCTTGCTCACAATCAATTCAAAAATCAAATGCTTTTCACACCTCCTTTTCAAATACTTTCAAACAAGGCTACGCTTATTTACTAGCTAAAGTCCTTAACGAAATCTTTTTACTATTCACGCACGACACTTCAAACATTTCAGACAAAGTGAGCTAAGCGATTAAGAGCCCATGGAAAACCATGGATGCAAAGGGTGCCTTACACCTTCCCTTTGTATAACTTACCCCCCGAACTCAAAATCTTTCAAAGGTCTTTCCTGTTCTTTTTGCCTTTCCAATTGGATAAAATAAAAGTCGGTGGCGACTCATGCTTAACCGTGACATTTCGAATAAAGTCAGTTCACCGTATTACAGAACTGGCGACTCTGCTGGGGACGCTTTCGAATAAAAGAGGGGTTACCTTAGAGCTAGGATCACTTTAAATTTGTTTGACTTGTTTGCTTTATCTTTAAAGGCTGTTTTGGGTATTCTGCTGTGTGAAAGATCCTACACCCGGATCTAGTGTACCTTAGGTATGTGGCATGAGACCAGGGAGGCTGTACGACATGTATCGTTATGGTTGAACTGGTGGCCACCATTAGTGCGATGCTTTGGTTTGTTCTGATGGCCCTTGAATATGATCGAGGAGACATTTCGCTACCGCGTGGTGTCACACGCACTAATTCGCCCTTAGAACCTTAGTTGAACTTGACTTTGGCCTATAAGAAGTAGCGAGATAGCTGGCTTTGGATTCCTGACTGAAGCCAGTTGATACTCGATGCTACACTCATTGAGATTGGACTCTAGGGATGCTTTTGGCTGGCCGATCGAGTGCCATATTGAGACAATGCCCGCGAGAAAGATCAGGGATATGAGCACCATAGAACCCGGTTACTATTCTAGGACAGGTTGAACCAACTTAACTTCAGTGGGGAGGGTACTTACCTACGAACTTCATGCAAGCCCCTAAACCTAAGGACACTTGTGTGACTTGCTTGTGTGTGCTACTAACTCTTTCGTTTCCTTGCAGGTTTTTCTTG
Source organism: Vicia villosa (assembly GCF_029867415.1). Taxonomy (NCBI): domain Eukaryota; kingdom Viridiplantae; phylum Streptophyta; class Magnoliopsida; order Fabales; family Fabaceae; genus Vicia; species Vicia villosa. Next base: position 63,778,560 of record NC_081183.1, on the reverse strand, counting down.
TAGGACTTGTTTGTCCTTATCACCTTACGTTTTGCCTGATGCATTGCATCCGCATAACATCATGACATCTTGACATCATGACATCATAACATTGCATGTTTACTAACCCTTTCAAGGATCTTAGGGATTTAGGGCGCACGATTTCAGGTACTCTTATCAAGGACTGAATTCCCATCTAGGGGCAAGAGGATTTACTTTCCTCTGGCCATTTGTCTTTCAAATCAAAGACACCGTACTTATCAAGGGGCAAGAGGATTTATTTTCCTCTAGCCATATAATTTCAAACTCAGAGGTATCCTGAATTGGAGGCTATGACCCACTGGATATGGTGAGCTTGATTCCCATAGAAGAACATCCAAGAATCAGAGTTCTTCAAACGAAGACGCGACCAAATAATTTTCTAATGTTGCTAACTAAATCCCTTGAAGATCCTTGAAAAGATTGCATTTGCATTCATAAAACTAATCTCTCCTTTTCAGGTCATTTCAAAGTCGAAAGAATATTATCATCCAAGTGCGGTGCAAATACAATCGTATCAACGATTCAATCTCAATACTCATTCAAGACAAATACAATTCTGGCACTACATTACGGGTCTTTCTTCAAAGATAATTCAGAAGTAATCAAAGAACTTCCCATCCTTTCTAGGAACCTTTCTAGGTAATATTTTCTAAGATGTTTCATATCCTTTCTAGGAACCTTTCTAGGAAGTCTTCTCTAAGACATTTATCATCCTTTCCAGGAACCTTTCTAGGTAGTCTTTTCTAAGACATATATCCTCCTTTCTAGGAACCTTTCTAGGTAATCTCCTTTCTAGGAACCTTATCTAGGTATTCTTTTCTAAGATGATTCATAGGTAACCTTTTCTAAGATAATTCATATCCTTTCCAGGAACCTTTTTAGGTAGTCTTGTTTAAGACGTATCATAACCTTTCTAGGTCATTCTTGTTTAAGACATATCATACCTTTCTAGGCTAATCTTGTTTAAGACATATCTCAACCTTTTTAGGTAATCTTACCTTAAAAAAAACACTTATCCAATCTTTTCTACGACATCTCTTGTTCTTTCAAGAAGCTTCTCAGGTTAATCTTCTACGAGACAATTCTTCTCGAGCTTTGTCTCCTTCACGCCAGATGCACCTAAGCGTCAATTCACCAAGATTAATGTGACGTTGGCCCAAGCATTACAACATCTGTCGAAGATCGAATTGATTACTCTGAGGGATGCTCCTAAGAATTCTAACACCTCCACTCCTGGATGTAAACTCAATGTGAGGTACGCGTACCATTCCAACATTCCTGGACATTACACAAACATTGCTGGACATTGGAGAATAAGATTCAAGATCTGATCGATGACGAAGAGGTCAAATTAAACCCTCCTGAAAACTTCTATGGTGATCACCGCTCCTATGCCTAGTCATGACAAGACTGATTAATGTCAAAACGGACGAACTTTTGGATCATTAGATCTACTTTCATTTTCAAGTTTCTTTTCTGTTTGTTTAAACATCTGACTCATGATAGACATTATTTGTTTTAATAATCATCATCAGTGCATTGCATATGTTTGTCTTGAATAAATTATTTCGCTATCACTCATCTAAACTGCATCTTTACTTTGCATATGTTTTATGATACTCAACTCCTGCTAAAGTTGTATACCTTTTAAGGGAGGATGAGGAAAACGATACCGCAACCTCATACAGTATGCTTTCGAACAGACTATGCTGACGATGTACAGGCATTGTTTCAATTCCTAAACAGTGGAGATATAAGGATGTTAATCCCTCGTCAACCCCTTTGAGCCTAAGGAGTAGAAGTTTCTTTCTTGCACTAATTAAAACCCTTGATCGTAACCTGGGGTAGGATAGTTCTCAATTAATTTGGCTGTGCATTCTATTTTAAGAGAATCATTCAGTGCACCTTTCAACAAAGGTTTCAATCACAAGCGTTCATCCGCACACATCAAAGAAGTGTTGGAGATGTCAATCAAAAGCCAATGATGGTTCATCAATCATTAAGCAAGGCAGTCAATATCTTTCAAAAAAAATGGAAAAAACATATATACAAAGAAAAGCCTGCTAAGTCAAAAATCAAAAAGATGACTTAGGCAAAAATCAAGGCATCCCGCTGACTGTAAGCTCAAAATAGACAGTTCACGAAAAAGTTAGGGATATCAAAAAGATGAAAAAAAAAGAGATGTAAAAAAAAAAATTTCCTGAACAACACAATGTTGTGACTACCGAAAGGAAGAAGTGACTGCAATCTCAAAAGTTCTCTTTGCTTGTGAAACACCATCATTATCAAAGGTGCAAATCCAAAAGTCTCTTGGAACCTGAATGCATAAGTCGAATTAACTGAGCTTAAGACTGAAGATCATCACGAAGAGGGGTGGGTACAATCAAATTTTGAGCCTTTATCCTTTGTTTCTTAAACCGTGAACCAAGCCACGTTACAACCCTTGAAAGTCCTAACTGAAGCGTTGTTAGTTCAAAAGCATACTATCACCAAAAAGGGTATCCCGACTCCTTAAGGTTTACTAAAATGCTGAGTCGATATTTCGCTTCTACAAAAATAGCATGGTTTTACAAATATCCCGCTTTTACATCTCTTGTTTTAATGTTTTTTCAAAAAACTCAAGACAAACGTATGCATTGCATCTCATGACTTCATTATTAAACATATTCTGCTACATAATTTCAAATGTTAGCATCAGAAAGAACTTGCACAGGGTACAACTAATGATTGGAAGTTATCCCGATAGACAAGATTACTCCGAGAAGCAACATCTCCTACGTATATAAGGGGCATGTCACGTTTTGCCCAATCAATATGGGGCAATCAAGAGAGATTCGAAGAATCTCTCAAATGCCAAACAATCAAAGGCATACATCCCAAGTGGATTTCAAACTATTTCCCAATCAATCTGGGGCAATCAAGTCAAGATTCCGAGAATCTCTCATGGATGCTCGAACAATTAGGGGCATGCATCCGAGTATATCTAAAGCTACTCCCCAATCAACATGGGATATTGGCTTGAGCCTATGATTACTGGGGGCATATCGCCCATAGTGTACATCTCATAAAGTCCTCGTGAGGCGAATCTTTCCGAAGTTCCTGCTAACTGGGGCAAATCTATACAAGTCCAGTTCGACATCTTGATCAATACTCAGTGGCGTGTCCTAAATCAAATGGTAGTTACTATAATACTGGGGGCAATTTTCAATACACCCACATCTCCCCACAGAGCCGGGTTCACAATATCATATCCCCACAGAGTAATCATTAAGAAGACATCTTCAAAAGTTCTCGTCCCGACAAAGATATGGATCCCCAACAGAGTTTACATCTTCAAAACTATCGGTCATCCAACATGTTGCTCTTCTCCAACATGGTTTATTAATATCTCTAAATAAGGGTACATCAAACTACTGATCATCCCCAAGCAGAAACCATAAATCCCCAGCTGATCATCTTCAAGACAAGATCGGACAGTAAAATCACAAGGACACAGAGATTTATTGTCTCAATCGAGACAACAAAAAACCATATGCACATATCACATTTCATAAACATATTCATACAATTGCATACACATTCATACATAATACATAAAGCATCGCGATAAGTGCCTACATAACATGCGAGGTTCTCATTTATCTTGAGAATCCCGTCACATAAATGCATTACATGCATCATGACATGAAGAAAACTAACTTTACCTTTTTCAGGTTACTACTGCAATCAAAATAAACATTATCTATCTTCAGATCTAAGTCGATACCTTTGACGGTTCCTTAATGATCTACCTTTGGAGTTAAGTCGATACCTTGGACGGTTCCTTAATGATCCCCCTTCAGAGTTAATTCGATACCTTGGACGGTTCCTTAATAATCTATCTTCAGATCTAAGTTGATACCTTTGACGGTTCCTTAATGATCTACCTTTGGAGTTAAGTCGATACCTTGGACGGTTCCTTAATGATCCATCTTCAGAGTTAAGTCGATACCTTGGACGGTTCCTTAACAATCTACCTTTAGATCTAAGTCGATACCTTGGACGGTTCCTTAATGATCTACCTTTGGAGTTAAGTCGATACCTTGGACGGTTCCTTAATGATCCACCTTCAGAGTTAAGTCGATGCCTTGGACGGTTCCTTAACAATCTACCTTTAGATCTAAGTCGATACCTTGGACGGTTCCTTAATGATCTATCTTTGGAGTTAAGTCGACACCTTGTACGGTTCCTTAATGATCCACCTTCAGAGTTAAGTCGATACCTTGGACGGTTCCTTAACAAACTACCTTCAGATTTAGGTCGATATCTCAAGCGATTCCTTAAATAATCAACTTTCCAAAATCTAAAAGTGGTAACCTCGGACGGATCCGTAACGATCAACACTCAAACAACTACTTCTCAAACACTCCAAACATAATCTGATGCATGATTTACTGGATGGCATCTTCAAGCCCATCTCCGACAAAGGTCCCTACTTCAGCTAGGGCAAATTTCTTGGTATTCTAGTGTTCAATCATCTTCCACCTTCAGATACCGACTGGCATACAAACCACTCTACATCTTCAGGTTTAAGAAATTTGAACAGGGGCAGCTGTCATACCCCAAAATTTGCCCATACTATTTCTCTTATACAAATACAATACACAAAGCTCCAAGACACACTCTCCTAAACAACAGCCTCTAAATCAGGGTTTCGAATTCAATCAAGGAACTTGAACTTCTGATACCTCAAGTAGATTTCATGGTATCTCATATGGTTTAAAGTACCCTCATGCCAAGTTTCTAGCCCTGATTCAAAAGATTGCTCACTCAATGACCCAAATAATCAACAATCGACTGGTTGACCTAAAAATCAAAATATGGTCAAATCACAGTCAAAGTTCCTGATTTCTTGTCAAAATTCTCATTTTGAAGTGTCATTCATCATTTGATCAAGGGTTAATCATGATTCATCAAAAAAAGGCCAAAAACCCACAAATACAAAGTTACTAATTTAGGGTTTCTAGGTAAAAGTCAATCGAACTTTGACCAGCCATATCTTTCTCATACTTTCTCAGAAATTCCTCGACCGAAGCTTATTCTCAAGGAAATTTGATTCTCTACAACTTTGATGTTGGGCCCAAGGTCAAGAAATGCTTCCGCATAAGAGATATGAGCCAAAACATTACAGGTCCTTCTAGAAGATCGCTAAAAGCTGTTTTCTTCCAGGAGCCATATCATCAAGAAAAAATCCTCAAATGGAAAAAGGCTTCCAAAGTGGCTTGTAGAGGACATCTTGAGGTTTCCAAAAAGTCCTAGATCATCTCCATATGATAAAAATTGAATGAGCTATGGCCTTCGCAAGTTGGTCGATTTTGCAACACCGCACTTAATACAAAATGGAGAATTTTGGTATTTTGAATCCTTGGGCCTAATTTTTGGATCTTAAACATATTCATGGACCATATCAAGACTTATAAACCATTTATTTTATTTTTATGATATTTATTTCATTTAATTGAACTTTATTCATTTAAATGTTAAATAAATCAAGTAAAATATGAAATAAATGAATTTAATCAAAAGATTAATTTTCCTATCAAATCTAATCATCAATTATACTACAAAATTGATCTGAAATCGTGAAAAATAAAATCATAAGGATTGGGTTGAAGTTGAGACCAAAAATAGAAAGAAATAATCATATTTTTTCCAAAATTCCAAGTGATCCAAAACCTCAATATTCAAGCCCATGTGTAAACCTAATTTGGTCCTCTATATATAGTCAATATGTTCAGCACAAAAGGGGACGAAAAATTGCCAAGGGAATAGGGTTTGCAAGAAGAGAAAAATCAAGGAAACTAGGGCAAGCAAGGATTATTATTGCAGCCTCTCTCCATTCAAACTAATCGTACCAATCTCTTTTTTGAGTGTCCAAAGGTAAGAATAGCACAAGGTTTCAGTTCCATAACACGTTAATATATGCATTGCATTTGTTCATACTTGTTCATGTCTCCAAAATTGCGTATACCATGCATGACCGAGTTTAAATGTGATACGGTGCTACTAACATGTTTCCAGTGATGTTCAGTATGTATTAGAATCATCATATCGAAGCTATGACGTTTGTAGCAAACTTCACCATGGCTAGGGCTTCAATGTCGAGTTGGACCGGATCTGTAGCTACAGTTCGTTTTAGCAAAAATGAACACCACCATCGTGTTCGCATGGTCTCGTTTAGTGGAACTGGGCGGCGTTGGGTCTGGTTTAACGCGTATTTGTGAGTTTTTATTTTTTGCAGAGTTTGCTACGAGAAGTCGTAGCTATTCCAGGGCTGTTTCGAAGCAAATCCATGGCCATTACTTGAGGAAGATGATGAATAGTTTGCTTAGACTCAATAGCCACACGCGGAGCCTTCCTATTGGCTAGTCAAAGAATCCAATATCTCTCTCCTCACACCATTCGTCCGTCAAAGCTCGCGTGGGCCCAACACTGACTTTTTCCATTTAGCGCTTTGAATTATATATTTATTTGTCTTTGGTTATTACATTAACAGCAAAACGTGTGCAGATCAAGTGGTAAAGATTGAAAGATTTTCACCTTGGGGGACCAGGTTCGAATCCCAGCGGCGTCCTCCCTATTTTTTTAACTAATTTGTTTGCATACTTATGGTTCAAGATCCCACGCATCCCCATCAATGAGCGCTACGATACACCCTTAACTATCCAGCCAGTAGATCACTATCACTATGGATCTAACACACCTGGATTGAAGGCCTATCATATGGACCACAAGCCCTCCACACCTGATCAGAGCTAAGTCACTATGCATTTATTTATTTTTTCTTTTTTATTTTATTTAAAGGTTTGTTTTTATTTTCTTTTTTCTATTCTCTTGTTATAAATTCCTTCTTTATTTATTTATTTTGACAAAATAGGTGTATATAATAATTTTATAATTATTTTTTTTATCAAAACTCGATTTTTCCACAAAATATTTTAATAATTGTTTTTTTTAATCATTATTTTTTTTACGTATCCTTTTATCAATTCTTAGGTTTGTTAACCTCGATTTATTTATAAACCTTAGAATCCTCAGGTAGGTGTTATCCATGAACGCGTTTTTAAGCCTTGTAAACCTTTTTGGGTCACAATAAGTTTTCTTAAATAAATTTTTAGGGTTTATAATCCATTAGGGTTAGATCAGTTAATGCACTAACCTTTTTCTTTCTTTGTTCAAATTTTCATGGTTGGCCAAGATCCTCCGATTACGCGCCACATTCAATCAAAAAGCTAAGTTTCTAACTCTCTCTTTGTTAATTATCATTTTAATTTTTATTTTGCCTCATAGGATAAAATAGGGTTTATACTCATAGTTAACGAATCTTAAATGCACTAACACTTCTCTTCTTCATGCCTACTTTTCAGGGTTATCTCGAGATCCTCCGATTACGCGCTATGCCACTCGAAAAAGTTGGTCAAGGGTTCGAGAAAGATCAAGGCTCAAGATAAATTAAATTAATTATATATTTTTTATTTTCTGTTTTAATTCCCCCATCCCCGCAGGTGTTTATTGTAATAGCGTAGGACTTTTAATTATGCCTTTAATTTCTGCCATTTTAACTGCGTGGTTAGTAATTTAGGGAGTGCAAACCATAAACTGAACATAGATCACATAACTACAAGATAAATGTTATCGAAGTTAACCACGTGATTGTTGCACCCACACACCTTTAGGGTAATCCCTCTTGTTGCCTTTGTTGCCTTGTTGCCTTATTATTGTTGCCTTGTTGCCTTATTGATAATGCCTTAAAATAGTCAAGTCCCTCGATTCCGAGGATACCTAAAGCAATGTTGCCTGTTGCCTTCAAAGTTATTGAAACTCCCTCGATGTTGCCTTATAAAAAAGGATAATTGTCCCTATTGCTAAGGTATCCTCGCATGATGCCAAAAAAAGATAAAATGACTATTATATCCTTCCCTTAGACTATCTTCCCTCTTTATGGCAAGGGACAGTCTTATGGCGAACGATTTCTCGATGACCCTTAAAAATCCAATTGAAAGACTTCCTGCCCTCTCATGGTATGGATAGACCCTTTCAAACGAAAGACTTAAAGAACAAGAAAGACAAACTTAGGGTAGGTAGTTCTTAATTGCTTGCTCACAATCAATTCAAAAATCAAATGCTTTTCACACCTCCTTTTCAAATACTTTCAAACAAGGCTACGCTTATTTACTAGCTAAAGTCCTTAACAAAATCTTTTTACTATTCACACACGACACTTCAAACATTTCAGACAAAGTGAGCTAAGCGATTAAGAGCCCATGGAAAACCATGGATGCAAAGGGTGCCTTACACCTTCCCTTTGTATAACTTACCCCCCGAACTCAAAATCTTTCAAAGGTCTTTCCTGTTCTTTTTGCCTTTCTAATTGGATAAAATAATAGTCAGTGGCGACTCATGCTTAACCGCGACATTTCGAATAAAGTCAGTTCACCGTATTACATCGTGCTCAAAAGGATCTTGTCTTTCACCTCCGATTCAAAGGGAAAGTGGACTCCTAATTTTGAAGGACCATATGTTGTTAAGAAAGCCTTCTCTGGTGGTGTATTAATTCTTGCAACTATGGATGGAGAAGAGCTCCCACGTCCCGTGAATGCTGATGTAGTCAAGAAATACTTCGCCTAAAAAATAATAAAAGAACAGCTCGCTAAGTTGAAAACCTGAAAGGGCGGTTTAGGCAAAAAAGAGCGTCTCGGTGGATTGAAAACCCGAATGGGCGGTCCAGGAAAAAATTAGAGACATAAACAGAATAAAGAACCCGGTGAATTGAAAACCCGAAAGGGCGGTCCAGGCAAAAGTTAGGGATTCGTTGCAAGTAACTACATCAGACAAGACTTGATCATCAGCAGTCATCTGTTTATCATAAGAAGTTCAACACATTTCAACTGAAGCCTTTGCTCAGGGATTCAAAGTTGAGAGAAAGGATGGGGTCATTACATTTCAATGTACCTTTTCCACAAAATTACCACTTTCCAAACTTTGTAATCATCCATGGAGTCTTGCCATTCGCAGGCTACCATTCTATTAATAAAGTTTGAGCCTTTACCTGTTATTTGCAATCTTACTTCTTTTATATCTCTTAAATGTCATTTATTGTTGATAGTGATTTTTGAAACAAAAAGAAAATTGATTTCATCAAAATCCTTTTTGAAAAATATAAAAGAAGTTTTATTTTGATTCGTGAGTATATTACAAGGAATGGATATGTTGATGTATTCATGTGCAAGAGTGTATTCCGGTTGGTGTACCTTTGGCCTGGTTCGAATATGATGTAGAACTCAGCTATTTTGTTTTCTCAACTCCGATGCTTCCTCAGTGTTGAGTAGCATTTACTCCAAAGCTATCAAAAAGCTTGTTGTGGCAACTTTTTGCTCATGTTTGTGGATGATACCTTGAGTGCTCAGCTTGAGACATGCTTGATTATGTTTTGTACTCTATTTCTTGAGTTAATCATTGTGCTAAGTTTTGGTAGCATATGCATCATTAACATGCATCAAAAACAGTCATGCATTCACATTTGTTGTCATGAAGTTTACTGTCAATCAGATTTCTCTTTCATTTAGAGTGTATTTAGGCAGAAAATACTCACTTTTCTTGAAATCCCCACTGAATTTGTTTCTATGTGGATAATATGTTTCAGTTAGTCTGTTCAAAATACTTACGAGCAGAAACCCAATGAGTTATTCCCTCACTTGATTCGGTCTTATTTGGAAGCTTCTTTCCATTTGGCCATGGATTGAATTTTGGTCGCTGGATGATGTTTGTTGAGATTGTGCACTTATGATTGCACCCTCAATCTTTGAAAAGAAAAGCAAAGTATTATTGTATACTTATATTTGCTCCTCACCTTCAGTGGAACGTTGGTGTATTTTATATCCTCACCTTCAGTGGAACGTTGGTGTATCTTGTTATATTTTCATCGTCAGTGGTACGTCAATGTATTTCTTAATACCTTCAGTGGAACGTTGGTATATTTTATCGTCAGTGGTACGACGATATATCTCTTTTCTACCTCCAGTGGAACTTTGGTAGCTCACCTTTAGTGGAACGTTGGTGTATCTTGTTATTTTCACCTTCAGTGGAACATTGGTGTATCTTGTTATATTTTCATCGTCAGTGGTACGTAGATGTATTTTTATTAATACCTTCAGTGGAACGTTGGTATATTTTATCGTCAGTGGAATGACGATATATCTCTTTTCTACCTCCAGTGGAACGTTGGTAGCTCACCTTCAGTGGAACGTTGGTGTATCTTGTTATTTTCACCTTCAGTGGAACGTTGGTGTATCTTGTTATATTTTCATCGTCAGTGGTACGTCGATGTATTTTTATTAATACCTCCAGTGGAACGTTGGTATATTTTATCGTTAGTGGAACGACGATATATCTGTTTTCTACCTCTAGTGGAACGTTGGTAGCTCACCTTCAGTGGAACGTTGGTGTATATTGTTATTTTCATCGTCAGTGGTACGTCGATGTATTTCTAATTCATATCATCAGTGGAACGATGGTGTTTTCTCCTTATATCTTCAAAATGAAGGGTTGGTATTTTTGATTCTCCAATGAAAGGTGATATATTTTCTCATCCCCAGTGAAAGAGGATGCATTCCTTCTCCACCTTCTTTGAAAGTTGGTGTGTTTTCTCATCTCCAGTGAAAGGTGATGCTTTAACCTCTCTGGTGCGAAATGTTTTCCCCAGTGAAGTTTCTTTTCCCAGCAAAGTTTCTCCAACAAAGTCTTGTTTTCCCCAATGGGGTTCTTCTCGCAAGACATTTTTTTCCGCAGTGGAGTTTCTTTTCCTCCCCAGTGGTGTCCTGTTTCATCATCATCATATGCATTTGTTAAACATTGCATTACATCTTACGATCAAAAATTGTGTGTTTATATAATTAAGTCTCTTCAATCTCGTCAAAACGAAGATTTACAATCATCGTATCTCCGGATTGAAGAAACTTAAATAGGGGCATCTGTCATACCCCAATTTTTGACCCTAAGATCACACATCATTTACATATCAATCATCAATCAAGAAGTTTCGACTTAGAACTCTACTTGTGATGTTATGCTCAATTCATCTGCAAAGGGTTCATCAAGCACCAATGTTTTTTTTGTATATATTGTTTTACAAACCAAAATACCAAAAATATTGCCTTGTGCTTTTGTATGTTTGTGTTTTGTAGGTACCAAGTCAAAGTATCCATCAAAAAGGGCATTTTTTCAACAATTTCACTGTGCAAATCGATTTGCATAAGGTGTAAATCGATTTACACAACTGTTTCTGCACCAGATTTGCTTCTGCCATCAGTGCAAATCGATTTGCACAAGACAGCAATCGATTTGCATAGCTGTTTTTGCCCCAGATTTTGCCTTTTTTCAGCAGTGCAAATCGATTTGCACAAGATGTAAATCGATTGCACCAGTGCGAATTTGGAAAAATGATGGCAAATTTCAGCTTTTGAAAGTGTTGACATCATTTGCAAGCATGGGAAGCATGACTTAGCTCTTGTATTTGATTGCCTACATCATTTGATCATAAACCCTCATGTGATTGCATCAAGACCATTGGATCTTATTTTTGGCTCCAAATCCATTTCCCAAGCCTAATTTTATTTTCCAATCCTAACTCCAAACCATAATATCTTTAAGATAAAATCCTCAAATGCGAAAAGCCTTCCAAAGTGGCTTGTAAAGGACATCTTGGGCTTTCCAAAAAGTCCTAGAATACTTCCATATGATAAAAATTGAACGAGTTATGGCTTGCACAAGTTGGGCGATTTTGAGAAAATGGACAAAAGGCAAAGTGGAGAAGTTTGAGTTTCTAACCAAATGGGCCTAAGTTTTGGATTCTAAACATGATTGTGATATGATAAAGGGTCCATAAATTCATTTTCAAAATTTTGTGCCATTTATTTAATTTATTTGGAATTTTATACATTTAAATTCAAAATAAATTAAGTAAAAATGCAAAAAATATGAAATAAATTGCATGGATCCAATTTTAACCATTTAACGGCCCAAATAACACTTCATGAGGGACCAAATCATGTTTCTATAAGTTAGAGAAAGATATTTGGAAAAAAGGGGAAAGAATACAACTTTTTCAATCAAATATCTTTCTCTCCAAATGCTTAAAGTCCAAGCCCAAAGTTAACCTAATTCATCCTCATATATATTCAGAACTTATTAAGCATGCCAGGAACGAAAACCTAGCCTCAAAGGAGCATTCCAAAACCTACAAAATTCAAGAAAGTTGTAAAATTCATATCAAGAGGTTAAGCATATTTCAAATCCAAACGATCACCCCAATCACTTCCCCAGGTCGTGTAGAGTAAGAGTGATGCAATAGTCGACTCCCATGTTGTCCAGAATGCAAGTTTCGAATTCATCATCTTCCTCATGTTAGGTTTTTCGTTTTGGATTATGTATCGTGTTTTAATCTAAATCGACCGTATATTTGTGTTTATAATGATGTTTGGAGCCTATTAGATCCATAGTTTATGATTTTTGGTGTAGGGATAAGGGTGTGCCATTGTTAGGGAACTTGAGTTTAAATGCTCGCGTTTCCCTATATACGCCAGGTTTAAGGCCAAACAAACTATCCCACCGCGTTCGCATGGGCCTCAATAAGCAATCTGGGCGCTTTACTTGTATCACTAACGTGTTGGTTTCTGAGTTTTGTTGTTTGCAGAGGTCGAAGGAAATATCCGCAGGTACCGTCGTAGCAAAAGTCGCGACAAAATCCGCAGCAAATCAATGGGGAAGACGTGAACAGTGTTGCTGAACCCTGGACCCCACGCGCAGCCTCTTCATTGGATGGTCAACGAATTTGTTTTCTCTTCCCGTCTGCCATTGGTTCATATGTGACATCTGGACCCCACGCTTTAACTTTTGAAAATTCCATTCACTTCATTATTTTACCTATTTATTATTTTCTAATCAATTCACCAACAACTAATGTGATTGGCGCAGATGGGAAGGAGAAGAGCTTCACTACTCACAAAACCTGGGTTCGATCCCAGGCTCTAACAATCTTTTTTAAAGGATTCTTTCTCACAGATCCGCTGTGTCCAGCAAACGCGGGAACACCATGCACGCTTATCATGCAACCATCAAGATTGAGTCATTACAAATCCAACGCCCCAGAACTTGCATACCACCATAGACCTACACACACTGGATCTTGCGCTTCCCGGTTTGTTTTTCTCTCAGCTTTTGTTCTATTTGTGTGTTATTTTTTGTTGTTGTTATTTAATATTTGAGAATTCCATAATAAAGATTTTAATTAAATAATTTTAATAACTTTAGCTTTTTAGGTTAAATAATTTAATAAAATTAGGATTAGTATTTAATTATTATTTTAGTTTTATTAATGTAATTTAAGATTTAATATTAGAGTTTTCTAACTAAATAATTTATTCAGAATTAATTAATTGATTAGTTAATTTAATTAGGTTAGTTTAATAATTAGGTTATTTTGATAATTAAGTTTAGGTTAAATAATTTTTAGAATAATTTTAGTTAAACAACTTAGGATTAATTTTAGGTTTTTTTGTTTAGCCTTTAATCAAAACCATGTAACTATTAGTAATGTAAGGGTTGTCTATCAAACTGGGGATCAAACTGTAGGTTTAGGTTTTTACCCTAAGATTTTTTAGCCACAAGGTTTTTACTCTAATTTTTCTAAACTTAATCGCGATCTTCTCTTCTCATCCCATACTCCATTGATTGTCGAATGCTCTCTATTTAATTTTCCTCCTTGTTTAAATTATTTTCCTTTATTTATTTATTTAAATTATTTGCCTTTAAATATTTTGCCTTTTTAGTTGCGCCTTTTTATTTTCTGCCTTCTTATTCAATTATCTGCCTTTATTTCAATTATTTGGTTTTCTGCCATTTAAATTCTAGAAAATGTGTATAGGTCGCAATAAGTTTTCTTGTAATAGCTGTAGGTTTTATTTTCCGCCTTTATTTTCCTGCCTTTAATTTCCCCGCATATGGTTAGTAATCCTAGGGAGTGCAAGCCTTGTTAAAATTAACGTAGCTCACTAATTACAAGATAAATATCTGAACTTAACCACATGATTGTGCCACACACACACCTTTAAGGTTATCCCTCTTGTTGCCTTATTTTTTTCTGTTGCCTCTAATTATACTAAATAGTCAAGTCCCTCGGATGTAGGGATACCTTAGCATATGCTGCTGTCATACCCCAAAATTTTCCCACACTATCTCTCCTATTCAAATTCAAATCAAAGCACAAAGCTCAAAGACACCTCTCCTAAACAACAACCCTCAAACTAGGGTTTTGATCTTCTCAAAGTAAAATCGGTTTCTGATACCTCAAGTGGATCCCATGGTCTCCCATATGCCTCAGAGAATCCTCACATCAAGTTTCAAGCTTTGGTTCATAAGATTGTTCAGTCTACAGTTCAAACGATCAATAATCGACTAGTTGACCTAAAAGTCAACTGTGGTCAAAGTACAGTCAAAATTCCTAATTTTTTGTCAACATCAACATTTTAATGTTATATTCATTATTTGATCAGGGGTTGATCATGATTTATCAAGGAAAGCTCCAAAATCATCAAATGTCCAAGTTACTAATTTAGGGTTTTGAACTAGAAGTTAAACCAACTTTGACTGATCGTATCTCTCTCATACTTTATCAAAAATTCATCAACAAAAGCTCATTTTCAAGGAAATTCAATTCTCTATAACTTTGATGTTGGGTCCAAGATCCATAAATGCCTCCGCATAAGAGATATAGGCCAAAGCATTATAGGTCCTTCTAAAGGATCGCAAAAAGTCATTTTTTTTCAAAGCTCATAACTTGAACATGGTAGACTCAATCAAGATGAAACCAAAAGGAGCTTTTAAAGGACTCTTTAAGCTTTCTAAAAAGTCCTAGATCACTTCCATATGATCAAAATTGAAAGAGATATGAGGTGTACAAGTTGGTCAAATTTCAAGAGACATGTGAAACCCTAATTTCATAACTTTGTACTTTTTAAGCTAATGGGCCTAGGAATTACATTCCAAACATGATCATAAGCCTAATAAGGACCTATAAAACCTTCTTCATATTTTTGTTATTTTTATTTACATTTATTTAGATTTTATTCAAATAAAAGCTAAGTAAATTAAGTAAAATACTAAAAATAAATGGATCAACTCATGAGGCTTTGGTCTTAGTCATTTAGAGGCCCTAATAATACTACAAAGAAGCTCAAATTTCGTTGGTACAAGATATGGAGAGAGAAGATCCAAAAATATGAAGAATATGTGATTTTTCAATCAAATTTCCATGACTCAAAAGATTGGATTTCCTTCCATTATTGTTACCCTAATTCTTCCACTTATATATATACCTTGCAATTTCAGACCATAAGGGGACGAGAGACTTGCCTCAAGAACCCTAGAAATTTTTCCAAAAAAAAACTCAAGAAACTTTGGATTTTCGTATACATGTTAGCAACCCCATTCAAGGCCAAAGGATCATCTCAATCGTCCCTCCAGGTAACCAAGGGGTAAGGCTGCATCATTGATTGAATTGTATAACACCTGAAACACACGTACCTTTTATTATTTATATTCATATGCATCTAACTTTCGTTTTCCATATTTAATCGTGTACTAACCAAAACTAATGATTTATTTGAGCTCATAGCATGTTTTAGAGTAGGTTTGATACCAAGCATGGGAGCTTTGAGCCACGAGTCCATACTTGCCATGGTTAGGGCTTTGATGATGAAGGTTTTCGTTCTCCATGTTCCAGGCATTTCTTGATCAAAACGAAGTCACCAATGAATTCACAGCATTCATATTAGTGGATCTGGGCGTTTGGGGATTTTAGCTAACACGTTATTTTGAGTTTTCTTATTTTCAGAATTTCGATGAAAAATCCGCAGGAAAGGGCCTGGCTAAATCTGCAGGTAATTCTACAGGCCAGGAGGTTGAAGATGATGACGAGGAGGGAGACTAGCTTGACTGCACGCGTGTTGGGTTGTCATTCGCCAGTCAACTTCTCCGTTCTCTCTCCACGCGTGTAGTTCCCCTAGTGGCCAGTCAACGTTCCAGCTTTCTCTTCCTTTGTCTCATTGGTTTGCGCAAGGGACAGAGGGGCCCACGTTTGACTTCAGTTTGAAAGTTCCATTTAGGTCACGTTTTAATATTTGTTTGTGTGTGTGTGATTCATTAACAACAAATTACTTGCAGCATAGTGGTAAAGCGTGTATCTTGGTGTCTAAGACAGCCTGGGTTTGAACCCTGGCTATTTCATATTTTTTCAAAAGGCGTTGCATTCACAAGATTCAGTACTCCACTCCATCGCGCCGTAAGATCTCTATCTTCTCAGATCCAAGGACCAAGAAGCGCATCCCCATGGTGGACCTTCAATGGACAACCACACTGGATTCCAGAGCTACGTTTTCTAAAATCCTTTATTTTTTTTTATTAATTACATAAACACCTTTTGTTTTTTTATATTATAATTCTTTTTATTCTTTACTTATTTAAACTAATTACTTTCATCATATAATAATTTCATAACCAAATATTTTACTTAATCGAAAACCCGATATTATTTTTTATATTAAAAATAATTTTTTTTAGTAACAACTTAATTTAAGGCTAATTAAAATTATTTTATGCCTTAAACCCTGATGTTAGCATGATAATTAATCACTGTTTTGGGGTTTGCCTTTTACCTTGCCATCTCTTGCCTAAATTATTACTGTTTTAATTTTTAATCTTTTTAATCTGTCACATTATAATCGTTGGGAATTTTAATGCACTCACAATTTCTCTTCCTTGTGCCCAATTTTCAGGTTTAATCAAAATCCTCCGACAACGCGCCTTACTCACTAAAAAGCTAAGTTTCTAACTCTTTCTTGGCTTAAATACCATTTTAATTTTTATTTTATTTAATTTTTTTTGCTTTTATTTAATTTCTGCTTTAAATATCTTGCTTTATTTTTTCCTTTTTATTTTCGCGCCCAACTCTTTCCCTTTCTCTTCTTCATTTTTCAGGGTCAACCAAGATTCTCCGACTACACACCATCAGAGCTAAGTTTCCGATCCTTATTTTATTTTATTTTTTTTATTCAAATATTATTTTATTTTTTGCCTTTTGCCCAAAACAGGGTTTGCCTCGAATAGTCAATACACTCACCCTTATTTATTCTCCTTTTAATTTTCAGGGTTCGAGAAAGATCAAGGCGCTTAGAGATTTTTTTTTCTGATTATTAATCCTTCTTATTTTTTCGTTTGTTAATTTCCCCCTTCCCCGCAGGTGTTTATTGTAATAGCGTAGGACCTTTAATTTCTGCCTTTAATTTCTGCAATTTTAAACTGCGTGGTTAGTAATCCTAGGGAGTGCAAGCCTTGAACTGAATTAAATCGATAATTATAAGATAAAATATCTGAATTAACCACCTGATTGTGCCACACACACACCTTTAGGGTAACCCTTCTTGTTGCCTTTGTTGCCTGTTGCCTTATAATTCCGTTGCCTTTAATTGTACTAAATAGTCAAAGTCCCTCGATTCCGAGGATACCTAAAGCAATGTTGCCTTCAAAGTTATTGAAACTCCCTCGAGGTTGCCTTATAAAGATAATTGTCCCTATTGCTAAGGTATCCTCGCATGATGCCTAAAAAGATAAAATGACTATTATGTCCTTCCCTTAGACTACATGCCCTCTTTATGGCAAGGGACAGTCTTATGGCGAACGATTATTCTCGATGACCCTTCGATGACCCACACATCCAATTGAAAGACTTCCTGCCCTCTCATGGTACGGATAGATCCTTTCGCCCGAAAGACTTAAAGAACAAGAAAGACGAACTTAGGGTAAGTAGTTCTTAATTGCTTGCTCCATTCAAATCAATATCAAATACTTTTCACACCTCCTTTTCAAAACGATTTCCAAAAGGCTACGCTTATTTACAAGCTAAAGTCCTTATTCAAATCTTTTACTATTCACACACGACACTTCAAACTTTTCAAACAAACAAGTGAGCTAAGCAATTAAGAGCCCATGGATAACCATGGATGCAAAGGGTGCCTTACACCTTCCCTTTGTATAACTTACCCCCCGAACTCAAAATCTTTCAAAGGTCTTTCCTGTTCTTTTTGCCTTTCCAAAAATTGGATAAAATAAAAGTCGGTGGCGACTCTTGCTTAACCGCACATTTCAAAAAAAGTCAGTTCACCGTATTACAGAACTGGCGACTCTGCTGGGGATGCTTTCGAATAAAAGAGGGGTTACCTTAGAGCTAGGATCACTTTAAATTTGTTTGACTTGTTTGCTTTATCTTTAAAGGTTGTTTTGGGTATTCTACTGTGTGAAAGATCCTACACCCGGATCTAGTGTACCTTAGGTATGTGGCATGAGACCAGGGAGGCTGTACGACATGTATCGTTATGGTTGAACTGGTGGCCACCGTTAGTGCGACGCTTTGGTTTGTCCTGATGGCCCTTGAATATGATCGAGGAGACATTTGGCTACCGCGTGGTGTCACAAGCACTAATTCGCCCTTAGAACCTTAGTTGAACTCGACTTTGGCCTATAGGAAGTAGCGAGATAGCTGGCTTTGGATTCCTGACTGAAGCCGGTTGATACTCGATGCTACACTCATTGAGATTGGACTCTAGGGATGCTTTTGGCTGGCCGATCGAGTGCCATGTTAAGACAATGCCCGCGAGAAAGATCAGGGATATGAGCACCATAGAACCCGGTTACTATTCTAGGACAGGTTGAACCAACTAAACGTCAGTGGGGAGGGTACTTATCTACGAACTTCAAGCAAGCCTTTAAACTTAAGGACACCTGTCTGACTTGCTTGTTACTTGTACATGCTACTAACCCATCTATTTCCTTGCAGGATTGGTTTATAGGACTCATTCGTCCTTGTTACCTCACGCTTTGCCCGATGCATTGCATTCGCATAACATCATGACATCATGACATCATACGCATAACATGATTTAACTAACCCTTTCAAGGATCTTAGGAATTTAGGGCGCACAACTTCAGATGCTCTTATCAAGAACTGAACTCTTATCAAGGGGCAAGAAGATTTACTTTCCTCTTGCCACATACCTTCCATTTCAGAGACACTGTACCTATCAAGGGGCAAGAGGATTTATTTTCCTCTAGCCATGTACCTTCAAAGTCGGAAGTTCGCGAATCAGAGGCTATGACCCACTGGATATGGTGAGCTTGATTCCCATAGAAGAACATCCAAAAATCAGAGTTCTTCAAACGAAGAAGCGACCAAATCATTTTTTACGTTGCTAACTAAATTTCCGGAGATCCTTGAAAATATTGCATCTGCATTCATAACATTGCATCACAGGTTCCCACCACAGGTTTCTCACCTCCTCGCTGTTTATTTCAGCATAAATGGATCTCGAGCAATCAGTCAAAAATCTTCAGGCTCAGAACAACCAATTTCGAGAGGTGATCTTTAACTTGGCCAAGGGGCAAGAAGAATTAAAGGCACTCCTATTCTTGGGGTACAATTACAATGCGAGATGCGCTTATTATTTGAACAATCCAGGTTATGGTGTAAAGGATAGTAGACCGTTGAAGCATGCCATTAAAGATTTAATCATGACACTCAAATCAGAAAAGACCACGATAATGGAATCACGACAACTGAGTCACGATAATGGAATCACGACAACTGAGTCACGATAATGGAATCACGATAACTGAGTCACGATAACAAAGTCACGACAACTGAGTCACGATAATGGAATCATGACAACTGAGTCACGATAATGGATTCACTCATATGATCCAGACGCTCAGGGCAATCGAGCCAACGAATTCTAACACCTACTATAAACCCAATGCGAGGTGCGCGTACCATTCCAACAGTCTTGGACATTACACAAACAATTGTTGGACATTAAAGAATAAGATTCAAGATCTGATAAATGACGAAGAAATCAAATCCAACCCTCCTGAAACCCCTGTGGTGATTACCGCTCCTATGCCTAGTCATGACATGATTGATTGACGTCTCGACGGACGAACTTTTGGATCATTAGATCTACTTTCATTTGCAAGTTCTTTCCTGTTTGTTTAAACATTCGACTCATGATAGACATTATCTGTTTTAATAATCATCATCAGTGCATTGCATATATTTGTCTTGAATAAATTATTTCGCTATCACTCATTTTAAACTGCATCTTTACTTTGCATATTTTTTATGATACTCAACTCCTAATAAAGTTGTATACCTTTTAAGGGAGGATGACGAAAACGATACCGCAACCTCATATAGTATGCTTTCGAACAGACTATGCTGACGATGTACAGGCATTGTTTCAATTCCTAAACAGTGGAGATATAAGGATGTTAATCCCTCGTCAACCCCTTTGAGCCTAAGAAGTAGAAGTTTCTTTCTTGTACTAATTAAAAGCCTTGATCATAACCTGGGGCAGGGTAGTTCTCAGTTAATTCGGCTGTGCATTCTATTTCAAGAGAATCATTCAGTACACTTTTCAACAAGGGGTTCAATCACAAGCGTTCATCCGCACACACCAAAGAAGTGTTGGAAATGTCAATCAAAAGACAATGATGGTTCATCAATCATCAAACAAGGCAGTCAACATCTTTCAAAAAAAAAATGGAAAAAACATATATACGAAGAAAAGCCTGCTAAGTCAAAAATCAAAAAGAAGACTTAGGCAAAAATCAAGGCATCCCGCTGACTGTAAGCTCAAAATAGACAGTTCAGGCAAAAGTTAGAGATATCAAAAAGATAAAAGAAAAAGAAGTCAATAAATTCCTGAACAACACAATGTTGTGACTACCAAAAGGAAGAAGTGACTGTCATCTCAAAAGTTCGCTTTGCTTGTGAACTATCGTCATTATCAAAGGTGCGAATCCAAAAGTCTCTTGGAACCTGAATGCATAAGTTGAATTAATTGAGCTTAGGGCTGAAGAACATCACGAAGAAGGGGATGGGTATAAATAAACTTTGACCCTTTATCCTTTGTTTCTTAAACCGTGAACCAAGCCACGTTACAACCCCTTGAAAGTCCTAATTGAAGCATGGTTAGTTCGAAAGCATACTGTCGCCAAAAAGGTATCCCGAATCCTTAAGGTTTACTAAAATGCTGAGTCGATATTTCGCTTCTACGAAAATAGCATGTTTTTTACAAATACCACGCTTTTACATCTCCAGTTTTAATGTTTTTCAAAAACTCAAGACAGACGTATGCATTGCATCTCATGAATTCATTATTAAACATATTCTGCTACATAACTTCAAATGTTAGCATCAGAAAGAACTTACACAGGGTACAACTAATGATTGAAAGTTATCCCGACAGACAAGATTACTCCAAGAAGCAATGTCTCCTACGTATACAAGGGGCATGACATGCTTTGTCCAATCAATCTGGGGCAATCAATTCAAGATTCCGAGAATCTCTCATGGATGCTCGAACAATCAGGGGCATGCATCCAAGTATATCTAAAGCTACTCTCTAATCAACATGAGACAATGTCATGAGCCTATGATTACTGGGGGCATTTCGCCCATAGTGAACATCTCATAAAGTCCTCGCGAGGCGAATCTTTCCGAAGTTCCTGCTAAACTGGGGCAAATCTATGCAAGTCCAGTTCAACATCTTGATCAATACTCAATGGCGTATCCTGAATCAAGTAGTAAGTTACTATGATACTGGGGGCAACTTTCAAGACACCCACATCTCCCCACAGATCCAGGTTCATGAGATCATATCCCCACAGAGTAATCATTAAGAAGATATCTTCAAACATACTCGTCCCGACAAAGACATGGCTCCCCAACAGAGCTTACATCTTCAACACTACCGGTCATCCAACATCTTGCTCTTCTCCAACATGGTTTATTAATATCTCTAAATCAGGGTACATCGAACTACTGATCATCCCCAAGCAGAAACCATAAATCCCCAGTTAAGCATCTTCAAGACAAGATCGGACAATAAAACCACAAGGATACAGAGATTTATTTTCTCAATCAAGATAACACAAATCATATTCACATATCACATGTCATAAACATGTTCATACAATTGCATACACGTTCATACATAATACATAAAGCATCGCGACAAGTGCGTACATAACATGCGAGGTTCTCATTTATTTTGAGAATCCCGTCACATAAACGCATTACATGCATCATGACATGGCATAAAAAAAAACTAATTTTACCTTTTTCAAGTTACTGCTGCAGTCAAATAAATAACAATCTACCTTTAGATCTAAGTCGATACCTTGGACGGTTCCTTAATGATCTACCTTTGGAGTTAAGTCGATACCTTGGGCGGTTCCTTAATGATCCACCTTCAGAGTTAAGTCGATTCCTTGGACGGTTCCTTAACAATCTACCTTTAGATCTAAGTCGATACCTTGGACGGTTCCTTAATGATCTACCTTTGGAGTTAAGTCGATACCTTGGACGGTTCCTTAATGATCCACCTTCAGAGTTAAGTCGATACCTTGGACGGTTCCTTAACAATCTACCTTTAGATCTAAGTCGATACCTTGGACGATTCCTTAATGATCTACCTTTGGAGTTAAGTCGATACCTTGGACGGTTCCTTAATGATCCACCTTCAGAGTTAAGTCGATACCTTGGACGGTTCCTTAACAATCTACCTTTAGATCTAAGTCTATACCTTGGACGGTTCCTTAATGATCTACCTTTGGAGTTAAGTCGATACCTTGGACGGTTCCTTAATGATCCACCTTCAGAGTTAAGTCGATACCTTGGACGGTTCCTTAACAATCTACCTTTAGATCTAAGTCGATACCTTGGACGGTTCCTTAATGATCTACCTTTGGAGTTAAGTCGATACCTTGGACGGTTTCTTAATGATCCACCTTCAGAGTTAAGTCGATACCTTGGACGGTTCCTTACTGATCTACCTTCAGATTTAAGTCGATATCTCAGACGATTCCTTAAACAATCAACTTTTCAAAATATAAAAGCAGTTTCGTAACGATCAACATTCAAATAACTACTTCTCAAAACATTTCATACTCCCAACACCGGATGGCATCTTCAATCCCATCTCCGACAAAGGTCCCTACTTCAGCTAGGGCAAATTTCTTGGTATTCTAGTGTTCAATCATCTTCCACCTTCAGATACCGACTAGCATACAAACCACTCTACATCTTCAGGTTTAAGAAAATTGAACAGGGGCAGCTGTCATACCCCAAAATTTGCCCACACTATCTCTCCTATTCAAATTCAAATCAAAGCACAAAACTCAAAGACACCTCTCCTAAACAACAACCCTCAAACTAGGGTTTTGATCTTATCAAAGTAAAATCGGTTTCTGATACCTCAAGTGGATCCCATGGTCTCCCATATGCCTCAGAGAATCCTCACATCAAGTTTCAAGCTTTGGTTCATAAGATTGTTCAGTCTACAGTTCAAACGATCAATAATCGACTGGTTGACCTAAAAGTCAACTGTGGTCAAAGTACAGTCAAAATTCCTAATTTTTTGTCAACATCAACATTTTAATGTTAGATTCATTATTTGATCAGGGGTTGATCATGATTTATCAAGGAAAGCTCCAAAATCATCAAATGTCCAAGTTACTAATTTAGGGTTTTGAACTAGAAGTTAAACCAACTTTGACTGATCGTATCTCTCTCATACTTTATCAAAAATTCATCAACAAAAGCTCATTTTCAAGGAAATTCAATTCTCTATAACTTTGATGTTGGGTCCAAGATCCATAAATGCCTCCGCATAAGAGATATAGGCCAAAGCATTATAGGTCCTTCTAAAGGATCGCAAAAAGTCATTTTTTTTCAAAGCTCATAACTTGAACATGGTAGACTCAATCAAGATGAAACCAAAAGGAGCTTTTAAAGGACTCTTTAAGCTTTCTAAAAAGTCCTAGATCACTTCCATATGATCAAAATTGAAAGAGATATGAGGTGTACAAGTTGGTCAAATTTCAAGAGACATGTGAAACCCTAATTTCATAACTTTGTACTTTTTAAGCTAATGGGCCTAGGAATTACATTCCAAACATGATCATAAGCCTAATAAGGACCTATAAAACCTTCTTCATATTTTTGTTATTTTTATTTACATTTATTTAGATTTTATTCAAATAAAAGCTAAGTAAATTAAGTAAAATACTAAAAATAAATGGATCAACTCATGAGGCTTTGGTCTTAGTCATTTAGAGGCCCAGATAATACTACAAAGAAGCTCAAATTTCGTTGGTACAAGATATGGAGAGAGAAGATCCAAAAATATGAAGAATATGTGATTTTTCAATCAAATTTCCATGACTCAAAAGATTGGATTTCCTTCCATTATTGTTACCCTAATTCTTCCACTTATATATATACCTTGCAATTTCAGACCACAAGGGGACGAGAGACTTGCCTCAAGAACCCTAGAAATTTTTCCAAAAAAAAACTCAAGAAACTTTGGATTTTCGTATACATGTTAGCAACCCCATTCAAGGCCAAAGGATCATCTCAATCGTCCCTCCAGGTAACCAAGGGGTAAGGCTGCATCATTGATTGAATTGTATAACACCTGAAACACACGTACCTTTTATTATTTATATTCATATGCATCTAACTTTCGTTTTCCATATTTAATCGTGTACTAACCAAAACTAATGATTTATTTGAGTTCATAGCATGTTTTAGAGTAGGTTTGATACCAAGCATGGGAGCTTTGAGCCACGAGTCCATACTTGCCATGGTTAGGGCTTTGATGATGAAGGTTTTCGTTCTCCATGTTCCAGGCATTTCTTGATCAAAACGAAGTCACCAATGAATTCACAGCATTCATATTAGTGGATCTGGGCGTTTGGGGATTTTAGCTAACACGTTATTTTGAGTTTTCTTATTTTCAGAATTTCGATGAAAAATCCGCAGGAAAGGGCCTGGCTAAATCCGCAGGTAATACTGCAGGCCAGGAGGTTGAAGATGATGACGAGGAGGGAGACTAGCTCGACTGCACGCGTGTTGGGTTGTCATTCGCCAGTCAACTTCTCCTTTCTCTCTCCACGCGTGTAGTACCCCTAGTGGCCCGTCAACGTTCCAGCTTTCTCTTCCTTTTTCTCATTGGTTTGCGCAAGGGACAGAGGGCCCACGTTTGACTTCAGTTTGAAAGTTCCATTTAGGTCACGTTTTAATATTTGTTTGTGTGTGTGTGATTCATTAACAACAAATTACTTGCAGCATAGTGGTAAAGCGTGTATCTTGGTGTCTAAGACAGCCTGGGTTCGAACCCTGGCTATTTCATATTTTTTCAAAAGGCGTTGCATTCACAAGATTCAGTACTCCACTCCATCGCGCGCCCACGGTGCACCCTTGATATCAGCCGTAAGATCTCCATCATCTCAGATCCAAGGACCAAGAAGCGCATCCCCATGGTGGACCTTCAATGGACAACCACACTGGATTCCAGAGCTAAGTTTTCTAAAATCCTTTATTTTTTTTTTTATTAATTACATAAACACCTTTTGTTTTTTTATATTATAATTCTTTTTATTCTTTACTTATTTAAACTAATTACTTTCATCATATAATAATTTCATAACCAAATATTTTACTTAATCAAAAACCCGATATTATTTTTTATATTAAAAATAATTGTTTTTAGTAACAACTTAATTTAAGGCTTATTAAAATTATTTTATGCCTTAAACCCTGATGTTAGCATGATAATTAATCACTGTTTGGGGGTTTGCCTTTTACCTTGCCATCTCTTGCCTAAATTATTACTGTTTTAATTTTTAATCTTTTTAATCTGTCACATTATAATCGTTGGGAATTTTAATGCACTCACAATTTCTCTTCCTTGTGCCCAATTTTCAGGTTTAATTAAAATCCTCCGACAACGCGCCTTACTCACTAAAAATCTAAGTTTCTAACTCTTTCTTGGCTTAAATACCATTTTAATTTTTATTTTAATTTATTTTTTTTGCTTTTATTTATCTTCTACTTTAAATATCTTGCTATATTTTTGCCTTTTTATTTTCGCGCCCAACTCTTTCCCTTTCTCTTCTTCATTTTTCAGGGTCAGCCAAGATTCTCCGACTACACACCATCAGAGCTAAGTTTCTGATCCTTATTTTATTTTATTTTAATTTTTTTATTCAAATATTATTTTATATTTTGCCTTTTGCCCAAAATAGGGTTTGCCTCAAATAGTCAATACACTCACCCTTATTTATTCTCCTTTTAATTTTTAGGGTTCGAGAAAGATCAAGGCGCTTAGAGATTTTTTTTTCTGATTATTAATCCTTCTTATTTTTTCATTTGTTAATTTCCCCCTTCCCCGCAGGTGTTTATTGTAATAGCGTAGGACCTTTAATTTCTGCAATTTTAAACTGTGTGGTTAGTAATCCTAGGGAGTGCAAGCCTTGAACTGAATTAAATCGCTAATTATAAGATAAAATATCTGAATTAACCACCTGATTGTGCCACACACACACCTTTAGGGTAACCCTTCTTGTTGCCTTTGTTGCCTGTTGCCTTATAATTCCGTTGCCTTTAATTGTACTAAATAGTCAAAGTCCCTCGATTCCGAGGATACCTAAAGCAATGTTGCCTTCAAAGTTATTGAAACTCCCTCGAGGTTGCCTTATAAAGATAATTGTCCCTATTGCTAAGGTATCCTTGCATGATGCCTAAAAAGATAAAATGACTATAATGTCCTTTCCTTAGACTACCTGCCCTCTTTATGGCAAGGGACAGTCTTATGGTGAACGATTATTCTCGATGACCCTTCGATGACCCACACATCCAATTGAAAGACTTCCTGCCCTCTCATGGTACGGATAGATCCTTTCGCCCAAAAGACTTAAAGAACAAGAAAGACGAACTTAGGGTAAGTAGTTCTTAATTGCTTGCTCCATTCAAATCAAAATCAAATACTTTTCACACCTCCTTTTCAAAACGATTTCCAAAAGGCTACGCTTATTTACAAGCTAAAGTCCTTATTCAAATCTTTTACTATTCACACACGACACTTCAAACTTTTCAAACAAACAAGTGAGCTAAGCAATTAAGAGCCCATGGATAACCATGGATGCAAAGGGTGCCTTACACTTTCCTGTTCTTTTTGCCTTTCCAAAAATTGGATAAAATAAAAGTCGGTGGCGACTCTTGCTTAACCGCACATTTCAAAAAAAGTCAGTTCACCGTATTACAGCTGCCTACGAATTCAAATCATCATAGTCCCTCTGATAAAAGATCATAGTCCCTCTCGAATTGCCTACGATAAATATGATCTCGTCCCTCGATTAAACGGTGATAGTCCATTCGAATGCTAAGGTATCCTTACTGTTGCCGAAATGACTATTATATCCTTCCCTTAGACTACCTGCCCATTTTATAGTAGGTGTCGCTACCGCGAAAAATGGAATCAGAGTCGCCACTAATATATTTATCCCATCAAGGGAAAGGAATACCAGGAAACCAAACTCAGAATAAGAACAAGGTCTTTCGACCAGAGAATCTAGGCATGGGAGTCGGTTACGCAAGGGGAAGGTGTTAGCACCCCTCACGCCCATCGTACTCGATGGTATCCACCTATGTTTGTTTCTATCCAGAGGGTTTATACTATGTCTATGTCTATATGTGAATGAATGCAAAATGTAGGGAAAAGAAAGAATTGTACTCGCACGGGCCCTACCCCGCTGCCTACGTATCCTTTTCAGGAATCAGAGTTACCGTAGCTCGGCTCACATGTTTTTGTTTGTTTTTGTGTTTTTTAGTTGGGCGGAGTTAACGCTCACGCTCTTGCATAAGGAGACAGCCTAGGATGCAATAGAGCGGAGATAACATTGCCCTTAAGAAAGGAGAGAAGAGAGAGAGAGTTTGAGTGTTTTGAGGAAATCCCTAAGGCAAGGGAAACTCGAGTTACTCTTTGGTTTGTGTCTTTTAACGTTGGGAACTTACGCTCGAACGGTTCCCTAAAGCAAGGGAGATCCAAGCACTCGAATGATTCCCTAAAGCAAGGGAGATTCAAGCTTCCATTCCCTTTTTAATGATTTTCACTTTTTATTAATGTTTTAGATGTTTTCTTTGTATTTTTTAAAGGGATTTTACTTTGAGTATTTATTAGATGTTTTAGTGTTGAAAAGAAAAAAGAATGGAAAAAAAAGGGACTAACCTATTTTCTAATCTAATTGTCATTCTAATCCTATTTAAGATCTAAACTAGCATCTAAGGGGAATACTAAGAAGAAAGTTGTTTAAGTTGACTAAAGTCAACTTTAGCAACTAGGGATATCTTTGGTATTTCTCAAAATATGAAAATATTCACAAAAAGAAGGAATTAAAATCTAAAATAACCATGAAAATAATCATAAGCAATTGTATTTTATTCATGTTTAGAAATATTTTTGAAAAATTAACTGAACCTCATTGATCAATGCCTCAACTGAACCCAATCAGCTTCACTGAGCTTCACATCTGTCAATACCCTTAGTGACGGAATCTCGACCTCAACCGGAAGAATCGCCTCCATGCCATATACTAATGAGAAGGGAGTTGCCCCTGTGGAAGTACGTACCGAGGTACGATAACCATGTAAAGCAAAGGGCAACATCTCATGCCAATCCTTGTAGGTGACCACCATCTTTTGCACAATCTTCTTGATATTCTTATTGGCCGCTTCAACTGCGCCATTCATCTTTGGCCTATATGGGGAGGAGTTATGATGCGTGATCTTGAAGTTATCGCATAGTTCCTTCATCATCTTGTTATTGAGGTTGGATCCATTATCGGTGATAATTCTTTCAGGAACCCCATAACGACAGATTATATGCTTGATGAAGCGAGTCACTACTTGCTTGGAGACATTTGCATAAGAAGCAGCTTCAACCCACTTGGTGAAGTAGTCAATAGCAACGAGGATGAAACGATGTCCATTAGAGGCGGTGGGCTTAATTTCTCCAATCATATCGATGCCCCACATAGCAAACGGCCAAGGAGATGTCAACACATTCAGAGGAACCGGAGGTACATGAACCCTATCTGCATACACTTGACATTTGTAACATACCACCACATGGTTGAAACAATCATGTTCCAAGGTCGACAAATAATAACCTGCTCTCAATATCTTTCTAGCCATGGTATGTCCACTTGCATGCGTACCAAAGGGTCCTTCATGCACCTCTTGCATGATCTTTGCTGCTTCGTGTCCATCCACGCATCTGAGCAACACAGAATCAAAATTCCTCTTGTACAACACACCTCCAGCAAGGAAGAACTTGGCGGATAGTCTCTTCAGAGTTTTCCTGTCCGTAAGGGAAGCACCCTCAGGATACTCTTGAGTCTCCAGAAATTTCTTAATGTCATAAAACCATGGTTTCTCATCAGGCACATTATCAACAACGCCACAGAATGCAGGCTCATCCAACCTTTTGATCACAATTAAAGGCGTTTCATTGTCCCATTTGACTTTGAACATGGATGCTAAAGTGGCCAAGGCATCCGCCAAATGATTTTCCTCTCGAGGGATGTGATCAAAGGTGATCTCATCAAAGTATTGAGCCAATTTCACAACATGTTCTCTATAGGGAACTAAATTGGGGTGGCGTGTTTCCCAGTCTCCGTTGATCTGACTAATCACCAAAGCAGAATCTCCATACACTGCGAGATTTTTAATCCTCAGATCAATGGCAGCCTCAATACCATATATGCAAGCCTCATATTCAGCCACATTATTAGTACAATCAAAACAAATCCTGGCCGTGAATGGAATATGAAAACCTGTCGGAGAAGTAAGCACGGCCCCAATACCATTACCCAATGCATTAGAGGCACCATCGAACACGAGCGTCCATCGCGTCCCTGGTTCAGGTCCTTCCTCTTAATCTTGACTCTTGGAAGTCTCTGCCACACACATTATATCCTCATCAGGAAACTCAAAGTACATAGAATGGTAATCGTCCACAGGTTGATGCGCAAGATAATCAGCAATCACACTACTTTTAATGGCCTTCTGAGTAGTGTATTGTATGTCATATTCTGTCAAGATCATTTGCCAACGGGCAATCCTTCCTGTCAATGCTGGTTTCTCAAATATATATTTGATCGGATCCATCTTTGAAATCAACAAGGTGGTGTGAGTCAACATATACTGTCTCAGTCGGCGAGCAGCCCATGCCAAAGCACAACAAGTTTTCTCGAGTAGTGAGTATCTAGATTCACAATCGGTAAACTTTTTGCTAAGGTAATAAATTGCGTGCTCTTTTCGGCCGGACTCGTCATGTTGACCCAGCACACACCCCATTGAATTCTCAAGGACCGTCAAGTACATGATCAACGGTCTATCTTCCACTTGAGGCATGAGGATTGGAGGCTCTTGCAAATACTCTTTAACCTTATCAAATGCCTTTTGACAATTGTCATCCCACTTTATTGCCTGATTCTTCCTCAATAGTTTGAAAATAGGTTGACACGTGGCTGTAAGGTGCGAGATGAACCTTGCAATATAATTCAACCTTCCAGGAACCCACGAACCTGCTTCTCAGTCCTAGGCTCAGGCATCTCTTGTATAGATTTTACCTTGGAGGGATCGACCTCAATACCCTTTTCCCTTACGATGAAACCAAGCAGATTTCCCGACCTCACTCCGAAGGTGCATTTATTGGGATTCAACCTCAACCTGAACTTTCTTAACCTTTCAAACAATTTCTTCAGGTGAACAAGGTGCTCCTCTTCAGTATGGGACTTTGCAATCATGTCGTCCACATAGACCTCGATCTCTTTATGAATCATGTCGTGAAACAAAGTCACCATAGCTCTTTGATAGGTTGCCCCAGCATTCTTCAACCCAAATGGCATGACCTTGTAAAAAAAGGTGCCCCAAGGCGTAATGAATGTTGTCTTTTCCATGTCCTCGGGCGCCATCTTTATTTGATTGTAACCAGAAAAACCATCCATGAAGGAGAAAATCGAGAACTGAGCAGTATTATCTACCAACACATCGATGTGAGGAAGCGGGAAATCATCCTTCGGGCTCGCCCTATTCAGATCTCGATAGTCGACACACATTTGTACCTTCCCATCTTTCTTAGGTACGGGTACAATATTGGCGACCCATGGTGGATAAACTGTTACAGCGAGAAAACCTGCATCAAACTGCTTTTGAACTTCTTCCTGGATTTTCTTGGACGTGTTCTTCTGAGTTTCTGTTTGACAGGCGGAGAATTTTCTTTAAGAGGTAACCTGTGCACAACAATATCAGTATCTAATCCAGGCATATCTTCGTAAGACCAAGCGAAGATATCATAATACTCTTTCAACATTCCAATCAACTTTTCTTTCACATCCTCATTCAAAGAAGCCCCTATTTTAACCTCCCTTCTCATCTCTTCGGTGCCAAGATTCACCGTCTCAATAGGCTCTTGATGTGGCTCGATCACTTTCTCTTCTTGTTTCAACAATCTGGCCAACTCATCAGGGAGTTCACAATCTTCTTCACCCCCTTCTTCAGCGGTGTAGATAGGATTGTCGAAGTCATAACGAGGCATAGCAAGATCGTTATCAACAGAATCTGGAGGAGAGGTGGATCTGCATGGATTATGATTTATGCTTTATTTTAGAATGGAGGGATGATTATGAATAAGAAACATTGCCATTTTTATTATTTTTTATTTAAAACAAATGTAAAAGTAAAATGAAAGACAGGGAACAAAATATTTGAATGCAAAAACGTCCATTTATTAATGATTTTAACATTGAAAAACAACAAATGATGCCCTACATGTGTTCACTGTGTCTTGGGCAGAACACATGAATTATTGTATGATAAAAACAAACAGTATTACTCTTGATCAGAAGCAATTGAGATGATGTCCTCGGATGACCAGTTGAGAAGCTTCTGTCCTGGGACACACGGCTTGATCCATTCTTCAATGTCATAATCGCTATCTATATCATCATCAGCAGCACAAATATGATCTTTGACGATGCCAGCACTAGAGAATTTGATCAGAACGAAGGTTCCAGGCTTCTTGGGGACCTCATTAGATGAACTCTGACCCACTTGATAACCAATCCCACACTTATCCTGCTTGATCGGTAAGTCCAAGACTCGGCCCCATCCTTCAGGATGACCAGATTCAACCACAGCTTTAGCTTCCTTTAGGGAGGACATGGGAGCCTCCAGCTTCTTATTTCCAACATAAGGGATCTTGATAGTCTGGACAGCCTCAAAGGCTTGACAAGGCGTCTCGTGGACCTCTCCTTCCACATCAATATACCTGAAGGACGCAAGATGGCTTACCACGTGTTCTTCCTCCCCACATATTGTGACTATCTTTCCTTGAGTCGTAAATTTGAGTTTCTGATGCAATGTGGAAGTCACGGCCCCAGCAACATGGATCCATGGACGTCCCAGGAGACAATTGTAAGACGGGTGGATATCCATCACAAAGAAAGTAATAGTGAAAAGCTGAGGGCCTATCATTATCGGCAAGTCAACCTCCCCAAACACTGATCTTTTTGAGCCATCAAAGGCTCTTACCGTCAATTCACTTGGCCTTATCTCAACACCAGAATAATCTAGCCTCATCAAAGACGACTTCGGTAACACATTCAAAGAAGATCCATTATCCACGAGAACATGTGATAACATAGTCCCTTTACATTCCACTGATATATGCAAATCTCTATTATGGTTTCTACCTTCGGAAGGCAAGTCTGCATCGGTGAATCCCAATCCATTACCAGCGTTGATGTTTGACACCACCCCTTCAAGTTGATTCACTGAGATCTCCGGGGGGACAAAGGCAGTACTTAGAAGTTTCAACAAAGCATTTCGATGTGTCTCTGAACACAAGAGCAACTGCAAGATCGAAATCTTTGATTGAGTTTGACTCAGCTGGTCAACCACTTTATACTCACTTTTCTTGATGATCTTTAGGAACTCTTCCATTTCTTTGGCCACAGTATCTTCTGAATTAGAGCTTTGCCCTTGATCCACTGTATCTTCTACCACTATTTTCCCTTTTGCTTAAGCTAGAGCTTCTGCATTTTCATCGCGAGTATTCTGGGGAGGATTGAAAATACGACCACTTCTTGTCATTCTTCCAATGCCAACAACATTATCCACATCTTCCTTCTCAACTGGCATTTTAATCTCATACTTGGCCCCTTGGTAGAAAACTCACTAGTGTAAAATGAACAATATAATTTTAAAATTTACACCCAATATACTAAAAACGGGTGTAAATAAGAAACACAATGGCACTTTTGTAAATAAAGTGTTAGTTTATGATTGATCATGTGAAAATATACACCCTATTTTTTAAAAAAGGGTGTAAATTAAAAATGTTATTATATTCAAATCTTTATTACACCCGTTAAATTAAAAATCGGACGTAAATTTAATTAGACTTAAAAAAAATGTTTATTTTTGTAACCCATAATATTATTCTTAATAACTAGTTAAGTGAATATTATAATATTATGATAAACCACAAAATTTTGTATTCTCTTCCATCAAATCAATCTTTCTCTCCCAAACCCAGAAATAATTTAGGTATAACATTAGGATATAAATTCTCTAACACGGGATTATTCTCTTTGTTTCGTTATCTTCTACGTCTTTTTTACGTAACATAGCTCCGATTCCGTCATTTCTTCGCTTTAGTTTGAATACACAGGTTCTAACCTCATGAGAACTCGAAATGCAGATTCGTCTTCCAAATCCGTAACCCCTAAGAAGACACCATCAGCAAAAGAATCCGCCGGAGAATCTCCCGTCGCAAAGCGCACGTCTCCATCCAAAACCAGCAGCACCAAGAAGATGGAAGCATCGCCCGCAACCGATCCTATATCCGATCCAATTCTAATCAATCTGGTAAGCTCTTTTTCCCCTATACTCCATTTCTGAAATTCATCGATGCGAACACCTCTATTATAGAGTTGCCTAGTAGTAGCTTGTACGAATTTATGAATGAAACCTCTAATGCCGTGAAATTTCATATGAAATTGTTAGGTTAAAATTTGGTCTCTATCTAGATCTCTCTAAATATTCATTGATTTTGATAGAACCTTGGTTTTTCAATAGTTAAGAGATAGGCCTAAAATTTCTACATGATAGCTGTGATATGATGGGAATAGGACTATAGAGTATTGTTTTAGAATATTTTACTTGATTGTGTAACAGAGTAGCAAAAATCATTATCTAGTGCTACTACTGCTGCGAAATCTGCAAAGAGGAAAACACTAGGTAAACCAAGGAGAACAGTGGTTATTATTAATCCAAATTTGGAAGAGTATTTGGTGGCTGAAGCTAATGAAGCAGCAGAGAAAGTGGCTGAAGCTGGTGAATCTAGTGAAATATCATATTTTGGGTTGGCTAGGCTTGACGAAAAGGATAAAACTCATATCATCACCCGAATGGCGGGCACAATGTCAGTTCTCTCTCCCTTGATCATTCAACTTGTAATTTTTTCTTGACTAAGAATCATAACCTGTGTTTTGTAGAGGATATATGGCACCGGAATATGCTTTATGGGGTTACTTGAGTTATAAGGCTGATGTTTACAGTTTTGTAGATCTATAATATTCACATTCATTCATGCAGGAAGAACAATTTCCAATCTCAATAAACTTGCAAAGGTACTTCAAATATTTTCAACTTTTTTTTATTCTAAATATATCTTGAAAAGATAGTTTTTTTTTATAATTTTTAAAGTGAATTACTAGTTACTAGTTACTACTACATGTGCAGAATGGTGTGGAAGAACATGAATCAATTATAGTAGAAAAATTTAAAATAGGGTCAAGGCCTCCAGAGTGTGAGAAAAGATGCAAAAGCAAAAGCTGTATCCAATGTGAAGCCATTATTATTCAGCAGCTTATTCATCAAGAGGGGATGGTCTTTCAAACTACAAACCTATAAGCTGGAAGTGCAAATGTGGGGACAACTTTTTCAACCCTTAGTTGACTCAAAAAATGGAACATGTCACCATTTTTATTTATTTTTGAATTATTAAATTCTTCAACCTAGCAATTATAGTATATATTATTAATATTAATTTACCTCACACCACACCTTGTATATGGTAGATATTTGGCAACTTTATATGTATTAGTAAATATTAATTTATGGCTTTTTTTCATATTTTTAGTTCTACATGTTTTATTTATTTAAATTTTATTTTTTGTTGAGTGAAAAAATTGAGAAGTGAAGAAGAAGAAGTGTGTGTCAGAGAGTTTAGTTTTTGTATGCTACAAGATTAAGATTTTTACATCAGGAAGATTGAGCTATACAATAAAGCAATCTCACACCTCGAAGGGATAGACAGTAACATCACACATAGGTGTCTAACCTAGCTAGGATCACACTAATGTTGTCACTTTGTCTTTCATATTGCTTACGTTTGTTGCATTATTAGTTTAGCTGACATAATTCTTGTAACAGTCTCCTTACTTTCTCTATCTGAATATGCAGTTGATAATGAACATTGTACTGCTGCAAAGGAAGGAGGGGAAGCGTTGAAAGAGGGAGAATTGAGTATATCAGAGGAGTCTCTCAGAGATTCTAAGCGCAAATCTTCAACAATATCGGAAGCTCCTCATCCTCGCGAAGCTAAGAAATTGAAGATATGGTAAGCCATCTCATCTTATCTTTTTTTCGTATTTCTCTATTATTAAATGGTATTAATTTTAGGATTATTATGAAGGCTGAAAATTGAGCTGAACAGTGAGCATGTCATTGACAAAACATGTAAAGTCATAAGTTATTCTGTTTACCCTGTCAATATTTCAAATTCTATTATCTCATGCAGAATTGCAGGTTTGTGCTCATTTGTTTCTATTAACTAAATTTAAGGTTTGAGCAAAACCACATATTTTCTTGCATAGTTTGTAGTTAGAAACTCAGAGCTTAAGTCATTCAGCATAGTGAGGATGAAATCCTTTTTTGTATGATCATATAATAATTGTTCTTTTAACTCTGAAATTATATTGTTGCAGACTTGGGTGGGAAAAATGTGTCAGATTACCCTCATCCTTCTTGTTCTTTTAACTCTGAAATTATAATAGTTGTGGGTATGATCCTTCTTGTTCGCTTCACTCTTTCAAGAAAACCCAAAAACTTCAGGAAGTGGGTAGGTGATGCGACTAAGTAATTGACTCAAAGTTATGCCTGAATTTCTGAGCCAATTTTGTTAAATAGATTTGGCTGATAAGTACACTAAGATATTTCTTCAATATACAGGATCTATGGCAGGGAATGAACTTCTCGTTATCAAAAGCTGAAGCTCGTGTTTATGTGTGTTAGGCATCTTTACATTAATCTCTCCACTCTTAAAATCTTTTTATTTTTCTAGTCTTAGTCTTTTAATGTCATTCTTAGTTGTTGCTGGCTTTGGAATAACATTCTTTCAGGGTTCAACTGGAGTAAAGTTTTCTGACGTGGCTGGAATTGATGATGTTGTAGATGAACTTCAAGAGGTAATTCTTTTTTACAAGGCTGTAGTGTAAAGTCTTGACCTATTGAACTTGATCTTTTGTAGGGTGCAGATATGTTTCAGTTAAAGTATTCCAAAAAAATTAGAACACTTTTGATGATAACATATTGTTCTCTTTTTATTTTTTAAATATTCTTGAAGATTGTTGTTTGACCAATGCTACACGTTAGTCTCTTCTGCTATCAAAATACTTTCCACTACACATAGATTAATGGGAGGAGAGAGATTCCGGGGATGCTGGTTTCCCAAATTTTAAAAAATCTTTTACATAATTTATGAGTTTAATAGAGATGCATTATTGGTGTAAAATAATTTTACACCAACGTCCAATGAGAACTAATGATATTGCCGCGTAAGCCCACTTTGTAACCACAATTTAAAAATAATCACAATTTTGAATTGTCATTGGACGTCAGTGTAAAACTAGTTTCATTGGTAAAACAAATTTGCTGAAGTGCCCTTTGACATGCATATGTTTGTAAATATAAATCATTAGTAAGGCAAGTCTGTCTATATCTAATAGTTACAGACAGTTTCAAAGTTTCATTAAATTTTGTAAGATTGTGTAAGGTCTAGTATGTTCGGGACATGGTATTGTTTTTCTCTGTTTTTTCACCTTCAAACAATGAATTTGGTTCATATTGTGCTTGCAGTAATAGAAACAGAATTGTGTAAGCTCTAATATGAAGATAAAGCTAATAGTTCTTGGTATCATAATTGCCATAACATTATGCGCCTTTGAATAGTTGTTAAATATTAGAGGAAACATCCAAACTAGTCCTCAAGAAAATATACAGAAACTTATTTATTTTCTGAAAATGTATATTTTAATTGACGAACAAGTTAAGTACTTAAGTTACAGCTACTAACTATGTATTGTATTTGTTTTGGAATCTGAAACTTCACTGTTAAATATTTTCAGGGAGTGTTTGGCTCTGCATTTCAAGTTGGTGTGACTACTTGGTGTTTGCACCAGACAGGACCTGTTTTCATTCACACAGTCTTGCTGGTGATACTCCACTAGCTGGTGAAGGACTATTTAATATCCGAACGTTACATTACATTTAATCTATTTAAATAAACCTCGACGCTTCACTTCAATGCAAACTCACTTTTCAAAACTAGCCGTTATTCAACCCTTATCTTCCACACACTCAAACACTCTCAACTCTTAAACACTGTCTGTCTATGGCGACCTCAATCGACGCACCTTCTTCTCCTCCTCTTCCGCCCATGAAACAGGTTTGAACTCAAACTTCACTATTACTTATGTCTTGTTTCTTTCTCAATTGTTGTTTGTTGTTAACTTAAACGTTGTTTTCTTGTTACAATTACAGGATGATGATACAAACGTTGTTAATTCTTCTTCTTCTCCGCAATTTAGTTCATCTTCCGATAAACGATTCTGGAGCACTCTTCGTAGTAGAATGGATTCGCTTCTCGATAATCCTCAACCCAGAATTTCAGATTCACATCATCCATCCACCTCTACGGATCACATCCCTTCGGTAATTAGTCACTTTCCTTACTCAATTTCCATAACATAAACCTAAAATCAAATTATTAGGTCATTGAATTTGATGTGTTTGCAAATGGTTGAAAATCAAAAGGTTAAGGAGTAAAATCTACAAGATCAAATGCAAATGATTGAAGAGGATAAAGACATAGAAATGTTGTCAAAACAAAAGTCAAAGAAGAAGAAGAAAACTTATAGAAAGTGTTATGACTTAGTTAAAATATGATTTTTATGTGTATGTTTTATAGTACTTGAAATATTATAACTATACATGATTTTGTATACTTTTTGATTAATTTTAAAAATATTATGATTTAGTTAAAATATGATTTTTATGTGTATGAATTTTTAGTATTTGAAATATTATGATTGTATATGAAATATAACTAAATGATGTATATGAAATAGGGTGTAAATAGATTTAAATATAATATAATTGTTCATTCATAAATGACGTATTTACACCCGATTTTTATAAAAATAGGGTGTGTAATTAAGAACATATCTACACCCGATTTTTATTAAAACTGGGTGTAATTAAGAACTTAATTACGCCCAATTTTTATTAAAATAGGGTGTAATTAAGAACGTATCTACACCCGATTTTTATTAAAACAGGGTGTAATTATAAACGTAATTACGCTCAATTACACCCGATTTTTATTAAAACAGGGTGTAATTATAAACGTAATTACGCTCAATTACACTCGATTTTTATTAAAACAGGGTGTAATTATAAACGTAATTACGCTCAATTACACCCGATTTTTATTAAAATAGGGTGTAACGTAGAATGTATTTACACCCGGTATTTTTAAAATGGGGAGTAATTAAGAACGTATTTACACTCGATTTTATTAAAATAGGGTGTAAACTAGAATGTATTTACACCCTTTTTAAAAACGGGTGTAAATTCGTTAGACATTTCTCACCCGGTGGATATACACCCGATTTTTATTAAAAATAATGGGTGTAAATTTAATAAAAAACGGGTGTAAATTAACATTTTTGTACTAGTGACTTCTCCGCCATAATTCCATGGGATTGCTTTTTCACTCGTATATGGGACGGGACCAGGAAGTGTAATAACCAAAGGAGGTGCTCTGGTAGGAAATGGAATCTTAGCAGGAGTATATGGGATGGATACCACATTGATTTCATTCTCGACTAACTCTGGATGTCGCACATGCTCAAACTGTAGGTACCCACTATCCATCAACTGTTGAATCCTATCTTTCACCTTGTCACAAACTGAGGAGGCGACCATGCAATCAGTACAGAATTCTCCACAACCGGAGTATAGACCCATCCTCAATAATTCTGTCTTTAACAATGGCAACAGAGAGCCCAATTCGGTCACATCCTTGACCAAGTGAGCATCTTCAACAACCTCGATGGCATTTGCAGCATGAGTTCCATGGGGAGGCATAGGGTTCTGGACAACGTTAGGTCCTTGAGTAGGGGTGAACTTGATAGCCTTTGAATCAAGCAGATCTTGTACTTTATGCATAAATCCTATGCAATGTTCAATATCATGACCAACAGCCCCAGAATGAAAATCACAGTGAGCACTAGCATCATAGTTGGGAGGGAGTTTAGCTGGTGGAGGGCCCATGGTACGAAGTTGCACCAACTCATGATGTAAAAGATGAGCAAGTAGTTGTGCATATGTCATGGGTATGGGATCAAAATTTCTTGGCGCTCTCGGCTTTTGCTAGTACTGACGCGGAGGATACCTCTGCTGCAGTTGTTGTTGTTAAAGAGGAGCATTTGGTATGGTCACAGCGGCTACTTGTTGATAAGCATGGCCTTTGCCTTTACCATGGTAAGCAGCACTCGTTTCACCCTCTCTCTTCTTAGCAAATCCGTTATATGGTTTCTCCCCCCTGCCCCAGAGGAGGAACTAGCAGCACTTGGATTCTGTATTCTACCAGCCTTAATTCCACTTTCAATTCGCTCACCAATCATAACCAACTCGGAAAAACTTGAGGATGCAGAGCAGGCGGAGTAATATTGGCCCTCCAGAGTGTTGGTGAACAGGTCCATCATCTCTCTTTCCAACATAGGTGGCTGGACCCTAGCCCCCAACTCGCGCCATTTCTGCGCATATTCTTTGAAGGACTCATTAGCTTTCTGGGCTAGATTTTGTAACTGAGTGCGATTTGGTGCCATGTCAACATTATACTGATACTGGTTTATGAAGGCATCAACTAGGTCTCTCCAACTTCGGATACTAGCTCTTTCCAACCTCATGTACCACTCCAAGGATGCCCTAGTCAGGCTATCTTGGAAGAAGTGCATCAACAGTCCTTCGTCCTCAGAATATACATGCATTTTGCGATAGTAAGCTCGGACATGTGTCTTAGGACAAGTATTCCCCTTGTATTTCTCAAAACCAGGTACTTTGAACTTTGGTGGCACACGGACGCCAGGAACTAAACCCAAGTCATTGATATCCATACCCAGTCCTTGGCCTTCCATTTCCCTCATCCTCTCTTCCAGACCTCTAAACATCTTTCCAGCATCATGTGGAAATCCCCATTCACTTTCAGGAACCAAGTCCTCATGTCAGTCCTCTTCCAACACGGGGATAGCAGCAGCCCTTCTGATTTGTTGTGTGGTTTGTCCTTCAAGAGTAGGTTGGGGAGGCACACGGGGATTACCTTGATTAGCAGCAGAAGGAATTACACCAGGTCCTCCATTCATAGGCTCACCATTGACATGAACACCAGCAGAATTTCTTTGCGGGGGGTCCGCAACAACCTGAGCAACTGTGTCCATCCTGATTCTGAGCTCTTCTTGGCGATCGGCCATGCTTTGCATGACTTCCATGAACTGAGCCATTTGAGCAGTAACCTGAGTTCTCATCTGGATAAGATCGTCCCTTAACTGATCCATTTGCAGTGAATGATTAGCCCTTGTGTAGTAGCGATGTGTAGGTGGAGGTGCAATTGCTGAAAGAGAAAACCTGGTCAGTTAAACAAGAATACCATCTGGTGCACCTGTCATATATATGGATGTATGAAATGCATGTGTGCATGTGTGCATGGATATGTCATGTTTTTTTTTTTTAGGAAACTTTAGCTTTGTCTCAAACCAACAACACAAAATAATAGGAGAGACTGAAACATAATCAAGATGAATAAGAAAACTTCATTAGATTTGTAGCCAAGTTCTTGACATAATCAGAATCACAAATTAATCCACTCTCATGAGCCAACAAAACAAATAAATGTAACCAGGAACCCCATCCAACAAGTCTGGTGGTGATTCAAATAACAAAGCCTCACTAAGCGGGATCCTCCAAGTCCATATGACGGAGAGGGCTTTCTCCAATGTTCTTATCACTCCAGGTCTTCATTTCTTCAAAGAGCTTCTTGGTCTCAACAGCGGTTGGCCTCTTAATGATTTCTTGAATCAGCGGGTCTTTTCTAAAATGCATTGTTTCCATGTGGCGATTCTTCAACTCCCAATATCTAGCTTCCTCTTGAGCTTGGGCACTACCTTGATCTTTTTCTCTTATCTGACCCTTTAGCTTTCGGATCTCTTCATAACATTTCTCTATTTGTCCTTGGCGTTCCAACAAGAGTTTGTCTGCTTTCTTACGATGAGCCTTTTCTGAATTGGCTTCTTTAGTCTGACTCTGGAGTCTTTCAGTCAAATCTGCCAACTGAGCCTTGTAATGTTCTTTCAGCTCCTTTTCTTGAGTTTCGGTAGATTTAGCACCTACAGTCATCCTCGGCCTCTTCTGGGAAGTGCTCCCTCTAGCATATAATTCTTCGAGCTCTATTTCTCTTAATTTCAACTTATGCAGTGCAGAGAGCTTCTCTTGCCGAGCAGTATTCATCTTAACATGCATTGTTTCCATCTGTTCAGTCAATCTTCGATTCTCATCCACAGTTTGGTTATAACGAGGCATGGAGACAATGTTGGGTTGCTCAC
Organism: Vicia villosa; assembly: GCF_029867415.1. Taxonomy (NCBI): domain Eukaryota; kingdom Viridiplantae; phylum Streptophyta; class Magnoliopsida; order Fabales; family Fabaceae; genus Vicia; species Vicia villosa. Next base: position 63,736,539 of record NC_081183.1, on the reverse strand, counting down.
CAGCAGGGGGGGTACAAAGGATCTTTAGGAGGGAAAGGCATCCCTTGAGCATCAACCACAGATTCGACCCACTTAGTATAATCCTCGTAAGTAGCACAATCTCTCTGACCAAAATGTTTCTTATCTCTCCAACAAATACTCTTCCAAGCTTGTACAGCTTCTGCCATCTGCCCACTGTCGGTGGCTGAATGATAGAAAATATTCTCAGCAATTTCTGTCTGCTCGGGGGTGACTGATAAAAGCATATCCAAATGTTCTCCTAGCCAGGACGGGATTATAGTTGATTCCACCTCTAAGACCCATGAGAGGTACATTTTTGAACTTTCCGCAACTCATAATAACTTCCATGCTATCTAAAGATCTATTGTGCCAGACAATATCTTTGGCCCTGAGCCCCATAATCCTCTCAGACCACTTAGATGTGTGCCTATTATCAACGAAAGCACCACGCTCAGGCAAATGTGACCTGAACCAATGATATAACAACGGAGCACAGAATCTAACTAAACCTCCCTTATGACTACTCTTATGATGAATGGAGTGATAAACATCCCTCAAAAGTGTAGGAACCGGATTCTGCAGAATGAATATATGAATTGCATTCATGTCAACAAAGTTAGGAACGTTTGAGAACATCATGATACCATAGATACTTAGAGCCAGGATAGCCCTAAATGTGTCCCATTATTTTGCTTCAGCAGCATCACAACCCCTTTTGACCAGAAACTCCATGCGAAAACCAAAATATCCTCCCTTCTTAGTGAGATTTGCTTCCACAACCGACTTGCTCAAATAAAGAGCCTTAGAAATCTCCAAGGAAGTAGGAGCTTCCATGGTGCCATAGTACGGTACTTATTTTCCTATAGGAACGCCAAGAAACAGGGAATACTCTTCTAATGTTGGAACCAGAAGGTAGTCGGTGAACGTGAAGCAGCGAAGGGAAGGATTATAGAACTGAAGCAAAGTATGAACTCCCTCCTGCTCGTACTTGGTGAACGGCATCTTGAGAAGGCTCAGAATATACCCATATTTTTCTCGGAAATTGGCTGACTCATCTGGCGTAATCTTCTTTGCTAAACACCCAAGGGAATTCAGATTCGGATCCAGGAAAGAATAAGAGGGGTTGCGTCTACCAGTCTTCATTGGTGGGGCCATGTGTTGGTCGGAGACAAAGCCAAAAGTTCATGAAAATAAATGAACATGCATGTTAAATGATATGGTGGAATGCATTTCATTGGGAGAATCCTAAAGTCTTTTCATTATTTCTTTTCTTTTCTTCTTCTTTTTTTTTTTTTTTGCAAAAAAGTATATACATGTTTATTATTATTTTTTGGAAATAGATTTTAGGATTCTCCACGAATGAAGTGAGGTGGATGCAATAGCACGATGTGTCATGTGTGTGACGTGGTGAGAGACTAAATGTCCCTCACAACTCTGGATATCTGGGTAACACTGAATGTAACAGGTTCAAAATTCCGGCTTCAGATTGCAAAATGGAAATCAGGGTATGATGAAGGTCGTATCCTGTCCCACCCCAAACTCACGGGTATGAATTCTAGACACGGACAGGTGGTCCCTAATGGTCACTAGGGTCTACAGTTTCCATGGGGTACAAAGTGTTTGAGGCAGCAAGCGTGCCAGACACAGTGTTCCATGAAAGAACCTCGCCCAGTTGTGGTACCCCATGTCAAACTCGATCGTAGCAAGAGCCACGGGAGTCAACATGAGCATCCACGCTAATCCTATGTGTCACTGGCCTGGGTAGTGGACCTTTTACCTCACAAAAACCCCCCACCTACAAAACAAAGCAGAAAAATATGTGGCCCCCACGGGGACCCATAATATAGTTCAGATGCATGATGTGCATGCAGAAATAAACATGATATGCAAGCAGAAAATAGACATGCAAACATATATACAATATATAGACATAAAAAACAAATAAACACCTAATAAAATAAAATAAACAAAAGCTAGGATCGATTTGCTTAGGTAGTCCCCAGCAGAGTCGCCAGCTGTCGCTACCGCGAAAAATGGAATCAGAGTCGCCACTAATATATTTATGCCATCAAGGGAAAGGAATACCAGGAAACCTAACTCAGAATAAGAACAAGGTCTTTCGACCAGAGAATCTAGGCACGGGAGTCGGTTACGCAAGGGGAAGGTGTTAGCACCCCTCACGCCCATCGTACTTGATGGTATCCACCTATGTTTGTTTCTATCCAAAGGGTTTATACTATGTCTATGTCTATATGTGAATGAATGCAAAATGTAGGGAAAAGAAAGAATTGTACTCGCACGGGCCCTACCCCGCTGCCTACGTATCCTTTTCAGGAATCAGAGTTACCGTAGCTCGGCTCACATGTTTTTGTTTGTTTTTGTGTTTTTTAGTTAGGCGGAGTTAACGCTCACGCTCTTGCATAAGGGGACGGCCTAGGATGCAATAGAGCGGAGATAACAATGCCCTTAAGAAAGGAGAGAAGAGAGAGAGTTTGAGTGTTTTGAGGAAATCCCTAAGGCAAGGGAAACTCGAGTTACTCTTTAGTTTGTGTCTTTTAACGTTGGGAACTTACGCTCGAATGGTTCCCTAAAGCAAGGGAGATCCAAGCACTCGAATGATTCCCTAAAGCAAGGGAGATTCAAGCTTCCATTCCCTTTTTAATGATTTTCACTTTTTATTAATGTTTTAGATGTTTTCTTTGTATTTTTTAAAGGGATTTTACTTTGAGTATTTATTAGATGTTTTAGTGTTGAAAAGAAAAAAGAATGGAAAAAAAAGGGACTAACCTATTTTCTAATCTAATTGTCATTCTAATCCTATTTAAGATCTAAACTAGCATCTAAGGGGAATACTAAGAAGAAAGTTGTTTAAGTTGACTAAAGTCAACTTTAGCAACTAGGGATATCTTTGGTATTTCTCAAAATATGAAAATATTCACAAAAAGAAGGAAATAAAATCTAAAATAACCATGAAAATATTCACAAGCAATTGTATTTTATTCATGTTTAGAAATATTTTTGAAAAATTAAAGCTAAAAGCTATTATTTATTATCTATTAGTGAACCAATCAAAAGCTAGAGAAAAATGGCAAACAAAACAAGTAAATTCTAAAATAAAATCTATGAAATTCTAAAAATTCTAATTGGTTAGAAACTATTTTTTTTATCATTTTATTCAAGCAAAGATGAATTAACAAACAAAAGGAAAATAAAATAAAAGAAACTAATTTTGCATTTTATTTAATCTGTCAACAGGGGGTGTATTATTAAAACAGAAATGAACTTATTCCATGTTATGAGTAAAACTGGGCCTGATTCAAGGGGTGGGGAAAGCAGTGGCGGTAAGGCCCAAACAAACAAACACGAAATAGCATGAGCAAATGGAGTGTGAGATCAGTAAAATAGAATAGGCCCAAGTATCAATACCAATTCGTGGCCACAGTCCTCATATATCATCTTATTATGTTTTTTACTATCATTCCCCTTCCAATTATTCAATGTGACACACAATTATTAACAAATAGTTTCTTATACGTGACAGAACTGGGCATCAATAGGTCACCAAAAATTTAAAGCAGATAAGGACAAAAATAGTGCACCAACGAATCATGGAGCGCCACCTCACGTATCAATCACTGTAATAAAACAAAAGAACCAAATGCATGGTAAAAGGACTAATCAAGGCATGCCACGTACTCGCCTGAACAAAAAACCAAGAAAAACAGTTGGCGGCCGGAGATAACCTCCGGTCATCTTCTCCGGCGAAAACCCTAACGGATCCAAACAAAAAAACTCCCAGAAATTTACGCGACCGGTACTATTCGACTTAGAATTCATCATTGAATCCGAATCTGCCCTTATTTTTTCCATTTGAAACCTCTAAGGCCTTAACCGAAGGCCAAACTCAAAGCCTTAATTCCATAAATTTCACCATGCTTAATGCTAGTTACGCCATAACAAACCTTATGACGTATAGAACTCAAGTGCGGTATCGAAATGCAAAGAATCGCGAGTTACCATATATCTATAGCGAAATCGAGAAATTGCAAAGCCTAACATATGCAACGCACATCCGTCTCAAGTATATGAACCTAGTCATGAATCTCTAATATGCTGAGAAAGATTTAGATCTTACCTAAATGATTCTCGGATTGAAGAAGATCAAAGAAAACTCTGTGGATCTTGAAGCTCTTGGTGGAGACGATGATGATAACGCAACCACTTGAAATGCTTCTTCAATCTGAGAAATAAACTCAGATTCGGAGAGATCTTGAAGACTTAACAACTCTGTGACAGGAGATTACGAATTCGGCGATCACAAGCAATGGCAATGGCTGCGAATTTGAGTCGGCAATAGTGATGAAGCTTGGTGGAGAACGATAGAGAAGGAGGTTGTGGTGGTTGAAGGAAGAAGGTGGTTGAGAGTTGGTTATGGTGGCCGGAGTTAGTTGTTTGAGTTTGTTATGGTGGTTGAGGGTGGAGAGAGGGAAGAGAGTGACGAAAGAGATGAGAGGATGAAAGAGTGGAAATGGAAAAAATGAATGTGTAGTGTGAGTTTTAAGCAGGGTTTTAGTTTATATATGGGAGGTATTGGAGTATGGTGTTATGGTGTGGAACATGTAGGGTATATTTTCTCCCCTCTACTTAGTGAGCAAGTTTTACCCCTTGTAGCAAATTCTCACGTGTCCCTTTTTTAGCTTTTGTGCATGGGCTTTTATAGTAATTGGTGGTGCTAATGTGTTGTGCAACACACTCTTTGCCTGAACTAATGCTATATATCACTCCACCATGGTCACTTCAGGTCCTTTTATTTCTCTCTATGGCTCATCATTTTCTTTAAACTCAAATGCATTGTGAAGAGGACATATAATAGAAGAATCTTGATGTTGGGAGATCCTTGGATTAATGCCTAAAAGTAGGAGAAAAACGACTTTGAACTTGTCGTATCATTCCTGTTGAGAACCTGCGCGTGCGTGACTCAGCTTTGGCCTACTTGCCCGACCAACACGAAGTCGTTCCGGAATGCGACTTTAGAGCTCTATAAATTGTCAACCAAATATCCAAATGGTGTGTTTCTTTGCTTAATAGAGAGAAGGCGCGGCGTAGAACACGTTGATGCTTCATTATGATCCTGGAGGTGTTCGTAGCATCTAGAAAAACGATTTGCAAACGGCATACCACATGCTCGATAAATTGCTTGCGCGTGCCCTGAAATTTTGCCCAGTCAGACGTGGAGCTTTGACCAGTGTGAGGGTGTGACTTTGAAGCTTCATGATTGACTCAATATTCATCCAAATGGCTTGATTATTGTTTCATTGTTTAGAAGGCATGTAGGAGAAGAGATGCATACCACATTTGTACTTGATGGATGCTTGTAATGATCTTAGACTAGCTTCCAATATTGCACTTCACGTGTTTGTAGAAATGCATGCGTGCTGCCCAGAATTTTGCTTGGTAATTTGTCTTGCATTCAGTGATGATTTTCCAACTTCATTCTTCCATAACTTTTGATCCATACTTCATATGAAAAACTTCCCAACTACAACATTGTAGAGGGCCATGAGATGAACGTTTTTTATGTTGACTTTGTCTTGAATTGAAGCCTTGATCCACGTGTAAATCACCCATGAAGTCAGCTGCCCAACCAATTTCCAATCCTCCAAAAATTTCTAAGTGTAAAAACTTTCTATTTATGGCAAATTCCATTTTCAACTAATTTCCATTTTTGGTAATTTTGACATTTCCTTGATTTTATTTATTTCTTTGACTTTCTTTGACCGACTTTCTACCAAAAGTCAATATTTGACGGTTGACCTTGATTTTGACCAAAAAGTCAACTTTTCCTGATTTTTTTCAAATTGCGGATGAATTTCCCCGATTAATCCGTTTCCGATATAATTCTCAATCAGTTTTCGACCAAAGAAGCCCCAATGAATATTTCTTCAAGACAACCACATTTCACACTCAAAATCATCTCCTGATTAAATTCTGACCAAAAGGTTAATAGGGTTGACTTTGGTCAAAACCCTAATTTTGAAAGCCTGATGAACTTAAGGGTTGTATCTTTTAATCGAAGCTTTGGCCTGGAGATGATGAAACCCTCATTTTAGAAGGACTCAATGGAGATGATCCTTTTCAATAAGACCTCAGATCTGATTCTTCTTAACCAAGAACTTTCTCAACCTCAGCTCCTTTTTTGTCAATTCCCTTGAACAGTAACAATGATATGCATGAGAGTATTGTGTAAATGACCTACATGAGGTATGCGTATGGATGTAATATGAAAGCCAATTGGGAAATAAATAAGTGGGCAAATTTTGGGGTGCAACAGTAGGGATAGTCTTGTGGCGAGCGAATACTCTCGATGACCCTTAAACATCTAATTGAAAGACTTCCTGCCCTCTCATGGTATGGATAGACCCTTTCGCCCGAAAGACTTAAAGAACAAGAAAGACAATCTTAGGGTAGGTGTTCTTAAATGCTTGCTCATATTCAATTCAAACTTTCTAATTACTTTTCACACCCCTTTTCAAATCAATTCAAAAAGGCTACGCTTATTTACAAGCTAAAGTCCTTATTCAAATCTTTTCTAAACACACACGACACTTTTCAAACATTTCAAACAAACAAAGTGAGCTAAGCAATTAAGAGCCCATGGATAACGATGGATACAAAGGGTGCTTACACCTTCCCTTTGTATAACCTACCCCCCGAATTCAAAATCTTTCAAAGGTCATTCCTGTTCTTTTTGCCTTTCCAATTGAATAAAATAAAAGTCGGTGGCGACTCTTGCTATCCGCACATTTCAAAAAGTCAGTTCTCCCACCGTATTACACTTCTGATCTTGAAGCTTCACATCACTAAGCTTGCTTCAATTCCAAGAACATGTTACTTTACAGAATTGCGTTTCCCCATGTATTTGCTTCTCATGTTGAGCTTTTTCAAAATATCTTCAATCCTGCAAAAAATCTCAAAGACATAGAACTAGCAAATATTGTTAGGAATGTTGAGACTTAATCCCAGCAACTCATATAGTAAACCAAATCAATTATCATGTTTCTCCCCTTTTTTGTCATAACATCAAAAAGCATTTAAAAGATTCAGATGAAAAACAATATGAGTGAAGAAGATAATATTTCATTGATTCAACAAAATATTAGAAGATACAAAAAGATAGAAGAAGATGCAAGAAACAGATGCAAGAAACAAGAAAACAACTAAGACCAAAAGACTACGACTAGCCTAGTCTTGAAACTATTTTGGCCAGAAGGTGTTGAATCTCAGAAGTGCTTTCAGTCTGCGTCTTCATGAAGGAGCGAAACTCATTGTGAGTATCTTCATGCTTATCCAAACGAGAAGCAAGATCAGCTTGATTCTTTTGAAGAGCCTTCATGGCGTTCACCATAACAGAAGGTTCATCAGAAGAAGATTTACAGCTATCATTCAAAGGAGTAGCATGCTCAACAGCAACATCAATCATGAGAACATCATCTTGATTTTCCTGAACAGGAAGTTTATCAGCAGGATGATTCTCAGCATCTTGTGTCTTAGCATCAGCTTTTGACATAGAAGCATCTTCAGCATATTCTGGAGCAAGGATATCAGAATCTTCATTCTCAAGAGCCTGAAGGATCTCAGCCCGATTCCTTGGAGGTGTAGGAGCAGCAAATTCTGATGGGTATTCAACAACTGGATATACCATATTTGGTGCTTTCTCTGAGGGATTCTCCCTTAGCCAGTTGAATAAAGACTGAAAGTCACTAGTTAGAACAATGAATTGAGGCTTTCATACAACCATAGTGAGACAAGGCTCACCATCAAGCTCATCAACAAACTTCTTCTCTTCAAGAGATCTCCAGTTTCTGATAGGATGATAGTACTTACCATCATCAAGCTCCAAGAAACAACCAGGAGAACCAGATGCCTCAGCCAAGCATCTCTTTTGGATGTTTATAGCATCAAACTGAAAGTCCTTCTTAAATATCTTCCACAAACTTCGAATAGCAACATGATCCAGTTTGGAGTCATGAGCAGCTCTCAAAGTTTCCATCCTTGTTCTGAACTTAAGCTTGAACAGGTCAAAGCAGATATCAATAGAGGGTTCAGGAGGATTAAAGGTGAAACAATAATTAGGGTACAAAAGGCAATAGGATTTGGATTTTCTTGAGAACAAAGCAGAGGTTAAAGAAGGTGGAGAATCTGTGGAGGAGGTCGATGAAGATGAATTTTCAGAAGGAGTTGGGGAATAGTATTTAGTGGTTGCGGGTTCAGAATTTGTGTAGAAGGAGGTGGTTGGTTATTGTTTGGAATGGTAAAAGAATTGTGAGGTTCAGAAGAAGGAGGCTTTTTCTGAGAGGAACAGGCAGAAGAATCTGCAAGAAAAGCTTTCTTAATACGTTTTTCAAGATATTCATCAGATTGTACCTTAACAGGATCGAAGGGTTGCTTCTGCTTCTTAGCTGGCTTAGCATTAGCTCCTGCTTCAGAGGCCTTTCTCTTCAATTTCTTTTCTTTCTTCTTCTGTTCTTTCTTTCTCAACTCATCCAGAGATGGAAGAGTTCTTCCTCGAATCCACGCAGGATCAACAAAAGTTTGAGCTTTGACACATGCCTTCAAATAGCGCTTAACAGACTTGTCTAGGTCTTCTTTGAACATTTGAGAGAAATTCTCAACAGGGGTTCTTCTAGTCAGAATATCTGGAAATATTCTTGGAATATAAGTTACCTTTTCAACCAGCTTCATCCTTTGTAGATCAAAGGCATTCAGAACATGTCTTTGTATGACAGTTAAGAACTTGGGTGAACCAACAGCTCTCAGAACATCCATCAAATCACTTTCCATCAGAATATCTAAAATCATTCTGGAAAGAGGGATAGTATTCTTCTTGAAATTTGGATTCTTCTTACGTTCTTCATCTCTTGATTCTTCAATATTTGTCTTCAAATGTTAAAAGAGAATGTGAGAAAGATTAACTTTCATACCTTTTCCAATGCAGAAAAATATATACTTCTGATCATGATTAACATACGTAGCAGCAAGAGATAGCTTTCTATGGTATAAAGATCCAATAATAATCTCAGCCCAAACTCTATATGAAGGCTTCAAAGAAGTAGTGAGATGAGATGCAGATCCAGAAGAAGACAATTCTCTATCGACTTTCGCCCAATTAACTCTTCCAGGAAGAGCACAAGTGATTCCATCTGTGTCATCAAGACCATACTGTCGCGGGCGAAAAACCGTTTTGTTCCTCTTTTTTGTGGGATGAGACACCTGATGCCTTCTTTGGGCTCGAGTGCTCATAAAAAATGATTTTTCTTTATTTCGACCAAACTTTTTATTATTTCCAAAGGAGGAAAAGGAAAAAAGCTGCAATAACCTAAAAGTGGGGGGAGATCTTGGGTAAGAGGGTTGGTTATACGAAGGGAAGGTATTAGCACCCAACGTATCTGTAGTACTCTACAGGGTTCTTTATTGTTTTTTATTCTATGTTAAGGTGGAGGTTCTGTTGTGAAATATGTGGGACCTAAGGTGTTTGTTTGATTATGCTCGCAAAGATCATCGCGATCCTCTGCATACATATCCCTTAGAGGGAATCAGAGCATCTGTAGCTCGGGGTCTACGGGTGCTAAGGTTTGAATGGTTTTTTTTGTGTTTTGTTTTGCTCGCCAAGGATCGACCTTGTGCCTACGTATTCTCAAAGGGATGTTGAGAAAGTCAGAGCAATCGTAGTTCCCACTTATGCTAGTGGAAGCAAAGGAAAATAGACAAATGTCGTCTAAATGCTAGATGTATCTAATCTATATCATCACATACATCTGTTTGATTTTGTTTGTTTAACCAGCCTTGTGGCAAAAACTTTCAATGAAGTCAGCCTTGTGACAAAAAGTTTTGATTAATCAGCCAGCCTCGTGGCAAAAGTTTCAATGAAGTCAGCCTTGTGACAAAAACTTTGATTAATCAGCCAGTATGGTGGCAAAACGGTTTGATTGATTAGCCAGCCTTGTGGCAAAAAGTTTGATTGATTAGCCAAACTTGTGGCAAAAAAGTTTGATTGATTGGTTGTTTGTGATGATATATAAGAGATACTCCTAGCATAGAGATGAAAAATGTCTAATCTCCTAGGGTATTTGTTTTGGATATTTGGGGGATGCTTATAAGAAGCCCGTGGGTCCTTGTACGAAGCCCAAGAGGAGGCTATCCGAGGGTCCTTGCATTGTAAGCCCAAGAGGAGGCTATGGGAGGGACAATCCAGGGTCCTTGCATTGTAAGCCCAAGAGAAGGCTATGGGAGGGTCACTCGTTTGTACAAAGCCCAAGGGGAGGCATGGTATAGTTGGTTTGAGTTCTTAGAGCGATTTCACCGGGAAACCATACTCTATGTCCTAACCTAAACTAGGGAGATTCTTTGCACGAAGCCCAATAGGAGGCTATGGGGAACCTAGTGTTGTACTAAGTTGAATGAGCATATATAACACAATCACAAGTATGAACAAGTACGAACAAACATGAACAAGTAGATGAACAAATATGAACAGTTATACATATATGACAAAGTGTGTGTATATAATGGAGTTTATGAAGGAAATATACCTGTAAGCATGATCCATTTGTATACACAGGGCTCGGGACTCATACTCGGGGAGAAGTCCACTTGAGTTTATTCAAAGCTATGTAAACAGGTATTTACAAAGTGGCTTGGGACTTATACCTACATGGAGGCCCATGGTATTTTTGGGAAGATTTAAAGAAACCTTCATTTTTGGTTTGTTATTCAAAGTTAAAAACAAATTGATTGAGATATGTACAAAAGGCGTACAATGAAATACCTAATTTCATGTACTGGAGTGGGTATGTACAAAAGGGCTTGGGGCTTATACCTACATGGAGGCCCATGGTATATTGAAAAGTTTTGTTTCTTTGGAGTTTTGTTGCTTTGAAGATGATTTGAAAATGGTTTGAAAAGATTTTATTTTGGAAAAAAAAGTTTTATTGTTTAAAAAACTGTACAAAAAGAAAAGAAATGGGACTTACACTCTCTAATATTCGAGAGGCCCCACTTCGTTTTGAAAATCAATTAATCAATTAAAAAGATTTAATCAATAGTTTCAAAAAGAAATGGTTTATTGTTTTTGAAAAGAATCGCGATCGCTCGTTTTAAAACGATTTGAATTTTGAAAGAAGTCAAATTAATCAAGATAAACAAAAAGATTGTCTTCAATTAACATTTAGATGATTAGGGTTTGCTTCAAAAAGTATTTACAAATGATTAATTTTGAAAATCAAATGAAAAATAACATTTAAAAGTATTAAAATTACTTAAAAACAAGTCATTTTAAAACTATTAAAAAATGTATCAAATAAATATTTTTTGATGATTTTTTTTGATATTCTTAAAATATGTATATTAAATAAGAAGTGTTCAAAAAATGAAGCAAAAATAAATTGATTTGATTGGTTAAATAATTAAGTGAAGTTGTGTAAAAAAATGAAAGAAAAATAGTGTCAAAAAATTGGTTTTGGCCCCCATGAGTGTTGAACCCACGACCTCACGCTCACTACTCAAAAACATGACCAACTGGACCACGCGCGTGGTCTGTTTAGTATTTGCAACGAATCAATTATATTTTTGAATCAATTTCTAATTTCAGTTTCAAAATCTGGCGCCAAGAACACATACCCAATTCAAATTTGAAAATTCTGAAAACTGAATTGTTTGGATCGAGTGAATAGCCTATCTTGCTCGATTTTTCACCAGGAACATGATGGTATCATTTAATTGCATTTATTTTATCTCTAAGGCTATCAATTTTCTGATGAACACGAAGAACCCTAATTTTGAGTTTCAATCTGAAATCGTGTGTGTGCATGATAAGTTGCAATTGATTGAGGGTTAATGATCCATACATATGTAGAAACAAGATGGCATGGCAGTTTTTCATTTATGATGCATGTATGATAGAGTTTGAAGTTCAAGTGACTTACCTTCAAAAACGGCCAAACTGGAGATTTGATCCTTCAATATAAGTGTTACAGATGCTTTGTATCAATCTGGATAGCTTCAATGATGATTATGGAAGGTGTCTGGATGTCTGGAACAAGCTGAATTCATCTGAGCATGGCCATGGCACCCGAACTGCAGTTGCTTCAAGTATGAATCGAATTTGAAGATGGAGGTGTTTCAGATTGCTGGTGAGTGTTTGGATCATTCATATGAAGTATATGGATGGTGTTAGGAGTGTTAGTTTGGACAGATATGGCTTGGTATGGATTTTGGCATGATAAGGTTCAATATATGCAATTATGGAAGTGAGGTAGTGATTCTGAGATTTGAGGTGTTTTTGGGTGTATGAGTGATTCAAACACATCACATTTGACATTTAGAAGTTGTGGGAAGCATCACTTTGTTCAGAACTTGCAAGGTTTGGAGGTTGAGTTTTCTACCTCACTTTGAAACACATGACTTGTAATTCAAGAAAGAAGAGAGAAAACCTATAATTGTGAGGTTTTGGTGTGAATTTGAATGAGTTTTGAACCTCTATTTATAGGCCAAGGATTCTGAATGAAGAGCTTTGCAACTTGATCAAAGTTTGATGATTTGGCTTAAGAGATAAAAAGGAATCTTTTACATTTAATGCAAAATGGTTAAAGTGACCAAACCATGGTTAAAACTCAAGCTTCTTATCCTCTTCCATTCTGATCTCAAATCAGAGAAAATATCTTCAATTATTGCCTCTTTGCATCATTACTTGGACTATAGGCAATGTAGTCTTGAAACTTAGTGAAAAATGGTGAAAATTCAAGTGAAAATGATCACTAAATGCATAATTCAAAACCATAGCTACACTCCATATTTTTTCATGCTCTTGGACATTTTGGAAAGCTCATGTTACACACTTCAAAACCCTAGTTGAAAGTTTCTTCAAGACCTTTAAGGAAATGGGTGAAAAAGTTCCATGAACTTTGAAGAAAATGAAGTTCTAAGTGAAATTTTCAAAAGATGTCAACTTTGAAGCTCCATATCTCTTAAATGGTTGATCTTATGGAAAAAATTTATATGTGTCAAAGTTGTTTATTGGATCAAAATCTACAACTTTCATGTTGGAAGTTTTTTTCAGTTTGTAGGTGAAATTTTGAGTTATTCCCCTCCAAAGTTTGGAAAAAACCATAAAAAACACTTAGAAAAATTTTCTAAGTATGAAAGTCAAACTTTTGACTTTTTGATTCTTGATTGATTTTCTTGATTTTTCTTGATCAAATGACTTCATACTTCATATATTGATGATTTTCAACTTCAAAAGTCATGGTTGACCAAAATTCCCCAAAAGTCAATGGTGATCTTGTACAGTTGACTTTTTCAGACGAATCGCATTTCTGGAAATTTCAAATGAAACATGCTATCCTCACCATATGAATGGTATGAATGGATCACATTGAAGCATTAGAGGATATTGAGCCATGTTTTGAGTTGTGGCACCATGTCCTGATTAAAAAGTCAGTTGTTCAGTGAATTAGGTCAAAAACCCTAATTGTCGACCTGATGAGATTGATGACTGTAGGTCTTGAATTGAGATGCAATTTCCATTGGATATTGTCATAGGGATTATTTGAGGATGATTGAAACCTTTGATTGATTTCCTGGGGGTTTTTAGGGTTTCCCAAATGTGATCCCTGATTTCAGTCCCTGATAGTTCAAAACTCTGATCTGAGGATTTGTCTGATCAATCTTTGTGTAGGAGATGTTATGAGCCAATGGATTAGGTCAAAATGATGCACTTGGGGTCTTGAGGTCATGTCCCAAGCCATTAGGTCAAATTCTGAGCAAAAGTTAGGAGTGTGCTGTCTTCAGTCAAAACCCTAATTCAGTCGATTCAAAGCTGTTGAGCTTGTTGAAATGAATCTCTGAGGACCAAATGTTGATTGTTGATGAAGATGATTCATTTGAGATGAAGGGAGAACAAAACCCTAATTGATTGTTACTTGTACTGATGAGTGATTTCTTGATTAAATCCTGCTGAGTCACAAGTAGCAAACACAAGCTATGCAATTTGTTAGAGATGCAAATGATGCATATGCAAATGATATGAGGTGGTATCTTAGGTCAAAAATTGGGGTATGACACATACATCTTCCTTATCATCTTCTCAGTCACAACAAATTCATGCCCAAATACGAATGAGATGATAGCAGTTGGAGTAATTGTTGCATAAGTCCAGAAATCCCTAACCAAGAGAGGATAAACTGGTCCAACCAATATTTCAAAGTAGTTTGACCAACCTTGTACCAGCATTGCATCCTTGGTTTTGAAATCATGTTCCAAAAGATTTTCAAAATCCACCATTGTTTCGCATAGAACTTCCAGTTCATCATATGGAATAGAACAAGTCTTCAAGGGATGATATCCATATTTGTGTTGAACAAAATGTGCCGAAGACATTTTGTGTTGAATACTTGAGGATGAAAGCATGAATTCACACTGAGATTCGGTTTATAAACTAGGGTTTATGCAAAAACGAGAGAGAGAGAGAGAGAGAGAGAGAGAGAGAGATGAACGAAAGAGACAATGAATGAAGAGAGAGAAAGTAAAGAGATGAAATATTATGCAAAAGAGATTATATAGGTACGGATTTGAAATGAAATGCAATATGTTTCTGAATGAACAGGATTACAGAAAAACATAGAATCAAATACATTTAATGGTGAATGACGTTAGGAGAGATAACGTAATATTTGAAATGATTTGCACAGATACCTAGGTCGGCCTCTCCTCAACTTCACGCGTACTTTTCCAAATAGAGTGAACACGTGTTCAACATTTGGAAAGCTGGTGACAACTGTTTTGCTTTAAAAGAGATTCTGAATCCACTTAGATAGTGAAACGTTAGTAATAACAGAATCAGAACTTCTAATTGATCAACATCAGAACTTCTTATAAGAAGATAAAACAAAATCATTTCAGAACTAATCCATACATCAGAGCTTCTCATCTTCTCATTATGGGCATAAATCCATACTGATATTCTTCAGAATGAACTTAAACCTATCTTCAGCAAGGGATTTTGTAAAGATATCAGCCCATTGATGGTCTGTATCCACAAAGTTTAAGGATAGAACACCCTTCTGAACATAGTCCCTAATGAAATGATGTTTAATCTCAATATGTTTAGCTTTGGAATGTAAGATTGGATTCTTAGATAAACAGATAGCAGAAGTATTATCATAGAAGATAGGAATGTTACTCTCATATATCCGATAATCTTCTAACTGACTCTTCATCTAGAGCATCTGTGTACTACATCCAGCAGCAGCAACATATTCTGCTTCTGTTGTAGAAAGGGCAATTGTAGCTTGCTTCTTGCTGTACCAGGAGATCATATGACTTCCAAGAAATTGACAACTTCCAGAAGTACTCTTTCTTTCAATTCTATCTCCAGCGTAATCAGCATCACAAAAGCCTACTAAATTGTATTCTTCAGATCTTCTGTAGACTAAACCAACATTAGTAGTACCTTTCAGATACCTCAGAATTCTCTTAACAGCAGTTAAGTGAGATTCTCTAGGATCTGATTGGAATCTTGCACGCAGACAAACACTGAACAGAATGTCAGGTCTAGAAGTAGTAAGATATAGAAGAGATCCAATCATACCTCTGTACAACTTCTGATCTACCTTCTTACTTACCTCATCCTTACCTAAGATACACGTTGGATGCATAGGAGTCTTTGCTTCTTTGCTTTTAGAAAGATTAAACTTCTTCAGAAGTTCTTTCACGTACTTGGTTTGATGAACATAAGTTCCTTCTGATGTTTGATTGATCTGAATCCCAAGGAAATACTTGAGTTCTCCCATCATGCTCATTTCAAACTCAGCCTGCATAGACTTAGCAAACTCCTTTCCAAGTGTAGCATTAGATGTTCCAAAGATAATATCATCAACATAAATTTGGCAAATTAAAATATATTTTTTAAAGGTTTTACAAAAGAGAGTAGTATCCACTTTTCCTCTAGTGAAACCATTATCCATAAGGAAAGAACTTAATCTTTCATACCAAACTCTAGGAGCTTGCTTCAATTCGTATAATGATTTCTTTAGTTTAAAAACATGATCTGGAGACTTAGAGTCTTCAAAACCAGGAGGTTGGTGGACATAGACTTCCTCATCTATATAACCATTTAAGAAGGCACTCTTAACATCCATCTGATATAGAGTGATGTTATGTTGAGTGGCAAAAGAAATCAATAAGCGAATAGATTCTAACCTAGCCACTAGTGCAAAGGTTTCTGTATAGTCAATACCTTCTTGCTGACTATAGCCCTGAGCAACCAGTCTGGATTTGTTACTTACAACTTCTCCCTTTTTGCTTAGCTTGTTTCTGAAGACCCACTTCGTACCAATGATGTTAAATCCTTTTGGTCTAGGAACAAGATCCCACATATCATTCCTTGTAAACTGATTTAGTTCTTCTTGCATGGCAATTATCCAGTATGCATCTTCTAGAGCTTGATCAACAGAAGTTGGCTCGATCAGAGAAACAAGACCTAATTGACATTCTGCATTATTCTTAAGGAATGCTCTTGTTCTGATAGGATCATCCTTCTTTCCAAGAATGACATCTTCTGAGTGAGCAGAGTTGAGTCTAGAAGATCTTCTGACTGTTGGCTCTTCAGAAATTCTGAGATTCTCTAAAGAAGCAGCAACTTGATCTTCTGATACTTTGCTTCTGGGTTCTTCAGCTTCTGATACTTTGCTTCTGGGTTCTTCAGCTTCTGAAACTGAGATATCTATATCTGCAAAATTCTCAAACTGCTTTGGTTTTTCAAGACCAAGCTTATCATCAAATATGATATTGATTGATTCTTCAACAATCAATGTTTCAGTATTGTATACTCGGTAGCCTTTAGGGCGTTCAGAATATCCAAGAAGGAAACACTTATGTGCCTTAGAATCAAACTTACTCAGATGATCTTTAGTATTCAGAATAAAACAAACACATCCAAAAGGATGAAAATATGAAATGTTGGGCTTTCTGATCTTCCACAATTCATAAGGAGTCTTATTAAGAATAGGTCTGATAGAGATTCTATTCTGAATATAGCATGCAGTGTTTATTACTTCTGCCCAGAAATGCTTAGCCATATTGGTTTCGTTGATCATGGTTCTGGCCATTTCTTGTAGAGTCCTATTCTTTCGCTCTAGAACTCCATTTTCCTGTGGAGTTCTAGGGCAAGAGAAATCATGGGCAATACCATTTTCTTTGAAGTAAACCTTAAAGAATCTGTTCTAAAATTCGCCACCATGACCACTTCTGACCTTTATGATTTTACACTCTTTCTCAGATTGGATCTGAGTGCAGAATTCAAAGAACACTGAATGAGACTCATCCTTGTGTTTCAAGAAATTTACCCATGTCCATCGACTATAATCATCTACAATGACTAATCCATATTTCTTCCCTCTGATAGATGCTGTTTTGATTGGGCCAAACAGATATATGTGCAGAAGTTCTAGCGGCCTAGAGGAAGAAACAACATTCTTAGACTTGAATGCAGGTTTGGAAAACTTCCCTTTTTGACATGCTTCGCAAAGAGCATCTTATTTGTATTTCAGATTATGGAATCCTCTAACCAGATTTAGTTTGTTAATCTGAGAAATCTTTCTCAAACTAGCATGGCCTAATCTTCTGTGCCAGACCCATTGCTCTTCGCTAACAGACATAAGACAAGTTACCTTCTGATTCTTAAGATCTTGAAGATCAATCTTGTAAATGTTGTTCTTTCTCTTGCCTGTAAATAGGATTGAGCCATCCTTCTGACTTACAGCCTTACAATACTTTTGATCAAAGATTATGTCATAACCATTGTCACTTAATTGACTTATGGACAATAAGTTATGAGCTAATCCATCTATTAGAAGAACATTAGTTATGGAAGGAGAGTTACCAGTACTTATGGTTCTTGAGCCAATTATCTTGCCCTTCTGATTCCCTCCAAACTTAACTTCTCCAGCGGATTTAAGCACCAGGTCTTGGAACATAGACCTTCTTCCCGTCATGTGTCGAGAGCACCCAGAGTCCAGGTACCATGACATGCTTTCCTTTGTCTTATTTGCAGCCAAGGATATCTGCAACGGGAATAATCTTTTCCTTAGGTACCCATATTTTCTTGGGTCCTTTCTTGTTAGTTCTCCTCAAGTTCTTATTGAACTTGGGTTTAGCATGATAAACAAGAGGAGGTACAACATGATAATTCTTATTCTGAGTTACATGATATTTCCTAGGTTGTGTCACATGCTTCTTAGTGTGTGTAATGTGAAAGCTTTTAGCATGTGATGTGAGCCTAATATCATGGGAGTGGCCATACTTGAACTGATCATACAAGGGCTTGTATGTGATTTTCATATCATCTACAGGTTCAAGTTTGTATAGGGTTTCACCCTCATAGCCAATGCCAACTCTCTTGTTTCCACTAACAGCATATATCATAGAGGCAACTTGTCTTCTTCCAATACCTCTAGATAAGAACTTTCTAAAGCTCAAGTCATATTCTTTCAGAATATTGTTCAGACTAGGAGTAGACTATTCTGAGTCAGAAGGAGATCCAACATCTTTGAATAATTTTAAAAATTTTTCCTTCAGTTCAGATTTTTCTACTTCCAGCTTCTTAGTATCAGATTCAAATAGCTTTTTCAACTTTTTGTATTTGATACTAAGATGAGCCTTGAGTTCCAGAAGTTCTGTTAAACTGGAAACTTACTCTTCTCTAGATAGTTCTGAAAATACCTCTTCAGAATCTAATTCTGATGTAGATTATGATCCATCATCAACTGTGGCCATCAGCGCAATGTTTGCCTGCTCGCCTTCAGAGTCTGATTCTGATTCTGATGAATCTGAATCATCCCAAGTTGCCATAAGACCTTTCTTCTTATGAGACTTCTTCTTGGGCTTCTCCTTCTGAAGCTTTGGACACTCATTCTTGTAATGTCCTGGCTCATTGCATTCAAAACACGTGACCTTCTTCTTGTCATTTCTTCTGCTTCTAGAAGATTCTCCTTTTTCAAGCTTTTTAGAACTTTTGAAGTTCTTGAACTTCCAATGCTTGCTTTTACAGAGTTGGTTTACCCTTCTGGAGATCATGGACAGTTCATCTTCTTCTTCTGATTCTTCAGAATCTTCTTCTATAGCCTGAAATGCGTTAGTACATTTTTTATAATTAGATTTTAATTCAATAGACTTACCTTTCTTCTGAGGTTCATTAGTATCCAGCTCAATTTAATGACTCCTCAGAGCACTGATCAATTCTTCAAGAGAAACTTCATTCACATTCTTGGCAATTTTGAATGCAGTCACCATAGGACCTCTTCTTCTGGGCAAGCTTCTGATGATCTTCTTGACGTGATCAGCCTTTGTGTATCCCTTGTCAAGAACTCTTAATCCAGCAGTTAGAGTTTGAAATCTTGAGTACATTGTTTCAATGTTTTCATCATCCTCCATCTTGAAGGCCTCATATTTCTGGATTAAAGCAAGAGCTTTAGTCTTCTTGACTTGGGCATTTCCTTCATGAGTCATTTTCAATGATTCATATATGTCATGGGCAGTTTCCCTGTTAGATATCTTCTCATATTCAGTGTGAGAGATAGCATTCAGCAAAACAGTCCTTGACTTGTGATGATTTTTGAATTGCTTCTTTTGATCTTCACTCATTTCTTGTCTTGTCAGCTTTACTCCACTAGCTTTCACATGATGTTTGTAACCATCCACCAGAAGATCCCATAAGTCACCATCTAATCCAAGAAAGTAACTTTCGAGTTTATCTTTCCAATATTCAAAGTTTTCACCATCGATTATTGGTGGTCTAGTGTAGCCACTGTTACCATTTCCATTGTATTGCTCACCAGAGCCAGATGTAGATGTAGGTGTTGGAGTATCACCCATCTTGACTTAGCGTTTTTCTCTTCCTGAATCTTTTCTAACACGGTTAAGTGCTTGCACCTTAGAACCGGTGCTCTGATACCAATTGAAGGATAGAAAAACACTTAGAACGGGGGGGTTTGAATAAGTTTAACTTTAAAAACTCTTAAGATAAGAACAATTGCACAATAATTTTTATCCTGGTTCGTTGTTAACGAAACTACTCCAGCCCACCCCCTTAGAGTGACTTACCTCACCTGAGGAATTAATCCACTAATCAACCTTGATTACAATGGTTTTCCACTTAGATACCCTCTAAGTCTTCTAGAGTATTCTGATCACAACCTGATCACTCTAGGAACCTTTTACAAATTAATGTAAAACAAATTCTTACAAGAGTATTACAATGCTTCTTAATAAGCTATAATTACAACTATGATATTTCTCTTAAGTTCTAAGCTTAAATCTCACTAAGATATTACAAGTGTAGTGAGGTTGAAGATGAAGTTTGATAGATTTTGATTCAGCAGCGTTTCAGCAAGATTGAAAGAGTTGTTCGTAAATTGGTAACCTTGCTTCTGATCAGAACTTCACTATTTATAGGCATTTTGAGAAGATGACCGTTGGGAGCATTTAATGCGTTGCGTGATCCGTACAGCTTTGTATTTAATGTTTCACTCTTTTGTCAACTACCTCGAGCCATGCTTTTTCTGCTTTAACTGACTTTGCCTTTAATAGCTTCTAACGTTCCTTTTGTCAGTCAGCGTAGCCTGTCATCTTGTACTTGCTTCTGATCTGATGTTTGTAGATACAACGTTTGAATTAATCATAGTCAAACAGCTTGGTGCAGGGTATCTTCTTGTCTTTTGACTTTGAAGTGCTTCTAGCGTGATACCATAAGAACTTCAGTGCTTCTGCTTCTGAACTCAAGTTCTTCTGATGCTTCATAGACCATGTTCTGATTCTGCTTGACCATCTTCTGATGTCTTGCGAGAGCATGTTCTGATGTTGCATACTCGAACCTTCTGAGTCAGTGCTTCTTGCACTGAATTGTGCATACTCTTTATATATTTCCTGAAATGGAAAATGCATAGGATTAGAGTACCACATTGTCTTATACAAAATTCATATATAATGTTATCATCAAAACTAAGAATATTGAACAGAACAATTCTTGTTCTAACGCTTATCATTATTTGCTGGGACATAGGTGCCAGCAGTGTCACTAACATGCCCAATGACATTTGACTTAGGAAGCACAGGATTCATAGGAGCAAGGATCCTAGATGTAACATTGTTCTCATTTAGGATTTGGGTAACAATTTTGGCAATGGCGATGTGATTAGATCTTGAGCCTTCTTTGGTTGGTTCTTCCCTAGAGGGAGGGACAGACGATTGAGAAATCTGACCAGAGTTGGGATTTCTAGGTCTTCTTGCAGTCTCTTTGGTTTTCCGTGCATGCATTGTTCTGGGCCATTTTGCCAAGAGATCGAAAGGAGTTACCATCTACAAAGGGGTGACCTCAAGAATCTCACTAGGGTTAATGGGGACATTATGAGCATCTTATTTACGAGCAACGAAAGTGGATATTTTTTATGAAGATTGAGGGATAGATTTTTGAGACATTGAGGAAGATGTTGGAGACGATCTAGATGTCTGGTTGTTTTTGTTGTCGGATGGGAGATGAGAGAAGTGTAAGAGACCAACAGAGTAGGGATGGAGGAATAGAGAAAAGGGTTGTACTGGGAGGGGGAAATTTAAATTTTGACCAATCATTAAATCCGAATTATTTTATTTGTTCAAAAAGTAGTTCCGTAGAAACTATAATTGCTATAACACCTCACAGGAGTAAATACGTAGTTTGTTCTTCAAGATTTCAACTTGGAGAGTGCTTAGATTCTCAGGAAGGATGTCTCCACTTGGTAGCTTAGAAGTTCCATGCTTCATGGTAAAAACTTTGTTAACTACATGGTTCCTTGGGGAATAATATATAGTGTCCATGTGCTTGTTTATGATGAGTTGGTTGGTCTTCTTTGACACATCAGTACCCCTCTCATAGTGCAATGTCATGACATTCTGAGTGACATTGTATTCAGACATCATTAGTTTTTCACCTTCAATTTTTACAAAGAAGGTTTTGACTATCTCTTCTTCTTTGTATCCATTTCCAGCTTTTCTTTCACACCAAGTTCTAGAAGTTTGATACGGTCTTCTCATTTTTACACTGTTTATTTTTCTTCCTGAAATATTTGTATTTAAACTTGGATGCTCAGTTTCATCACTTAGCTCGAGGAGATATGGCTCAGCATTTAAGGAATTTCTTTGTTGATATATCATCCTTCTGGTAAGAGCATGAGCTTCAGGATATGTGGACTTCAAGTGATCTGTCCTGCCACATTGATAGCATCTCTTATATGGGAAATATTTGCTCCTTTCTTGATGTTCTCTTCTCCCTTCTCTCTACATATCACTCTCTCATTGTTCTCTCCCTCTCTCCAAGAAGTTAGTTATATCCTCCAACAAACTCCACCACCATAACCTCCATTCATCATCATCTATCCCTCCTCGTCGACTACTTTCATCACCACGATCACCGTCGCGAAGCAATCATGGTTTCTTGAAATGAATTCCATCATCATCCAGCTCCTAGGATCATCCACAAATCCTGAGTTTATTTCTCAGGATTGGATCTTCATCGAACCAGTAACACGCATCTAAGTTCGGATTCGAATCGGTAGAGTTTTCCGTTCTTTTCGCATTCAAGATTTTTCATATTAGTTTCCTCGAACTTTCTCGGCATAATAGAAACATGAATTAGGTCATATTGCATCTGGGAGCTCCTCACACCAAGGAGGCTGGGCATTGGCCAAATGTTTTCGGTGTTGTGTGTTGCATTCGAATCTTGCGAATTCTGATTCATGTTTGAGGAAGTTAATGCTGGTTTCGTTGATCATTAATGCCATATTATTGCTCTTTAGGATGAAACAAACTGAATGTTGGTTTTGATATGGATTTTGGGGAGATTATTGTAGTTACAGTTACATGAATTTGCTCGGTTTTGAGATTAGAGGAAGTATTAGCAAAAACGGAATTTAGATTTGTGATCAGTGGGAAAAACCGAGTTGAACGAGTTTAATGCGTGTAATTTCTGGGCAGGTTTATGGATTGCTCCGGTGATGGAGGGCCGAGGAAGATGACCGGAGCCCTAGCTCCGACATCTGTCTTTTTGTTTGTTTGTTTCTTTCTCCGCCGGGACGCGTGGCAGAACCTTGCTCGTTGCTTGTTTTCCATTTCAGTCCTTTTGGACTTATTCATTTGATTGGCAGAATGTGGTGGCGTGCTCTGATTGGGTGTTCTTGTTTTTTTTGTCCTCTTCTCACTTAAATGTACCATGCCCAGTTGATACCATGTCCAAGTGATTAAATGTCACGTTTTTTTCTTTTTTGATAAAGTATACATGTTGAATAATAAAGGTGGAAAGGTTATATAATAATAACAACTTGGGCCACGCATATGTTGATCTGGGCCTGCACACCTTTTCTTTTCTGTACCCCCTGGATAAAGCCCAAAGGCGTTTCTAACAAAAATCCAGTTCATGCTAACATTGCTAATACACCCCTGCCAGTAGCATTTTACATTTTTGTTTAAATTTGTTTTTCTTCTAGTTTTTTATTCATAAATCAGTTTCCACTCAAATAAAAAATCAATAAAAATATGTTTTAGATAGAATCCTGTGTGTAGAAAATTTTAGTATTTTTGGTAGATTTTTACAAATTGTTTTGCTATTTTTAATAAATCTTTTCTTCACATGTGTTCATTCTACTTTTATGTTTTGCTATGTTTTGCAAACTAATTTGTTTAAGTGCCTTAGGGATAGAATTTAATTGCCATTTTTTGTGTGATATCAGTAGCCTCATATACCATATTGTGTGTAAAAAATAAAAGTCTAATTCTACGTTTTGGTTAGGTTTTCATTAGGTTTTCTATACACGATTAATGTGCGTTCCTAAACGGATAACCATGTGAATTTGACCTATAATTTGCTTTGTATTTATGAAATAGCCTTAGACCCTTTTTTTACATATAATTAGGGATGTTTAGAGGTCCTAAGACCTGGAGTTGAAAATTTTAAGTCGTGTCTTCTTATTTTACTCGAATTTTTCTTTCTTACAGGTAAATAACTTGCTTTTGGTTAACGATTGTATCAAAACTTGTGCAAATGACCTATAATTTTGTATGAGACTTTTTGACATGATTTTATGGTAGTTTAGACACATCTTAGGGGCTGTTCACTACTGACTTCCATCATTTTATTACATTTTTCTAACTTCATTCACCATTTGAACTTACTAACTAGTTTTGACCTAGTTTTGTCTAGTTTTTGTTAGAACTTCGTGTTGTTTCAAACTAATTGACTAACAAGGATTGGTATAAGGTCTTAGACCTATAAATATAATGAATTAATATGCTACTGACCTCAAACTTAGTTCATGTGTTGATTTGCTTTTGGTTTCGACTAATTGATACATGTTCGTTATTTGTTAAGTAACGATTCAAGCGATACTTTGGTAACTTCTTGTGAATATTTTCGTGTGTTGCCATGATGCTTTTGTGTTTGATTTAGGACACTAATTTCCTTGGTTTGCTACTGCCCTAGGGCTTTCTTCCCTCTTTCTCATGCTTTGCCTCTTCTTTCACACTTTGATTGTTGTTAGTTTAAGAGGCGACAATTGTTTGTTCTTCCTCCACCTTTTGTGGATTGTTTTCTCTTGGGATTCATTGTGTGTAGTCTCTCTTAGGAGTAGACTTGGTTGGGGACTTCATTAAGTCACCTACCTTGCTTGTTGCTTTTTCTTATCTCTTACAATATGCTTGCCACGTTCCCTTAGGGCGGTGACTTCAATCTTCATTAAGATTAGTCACATAGAACAACTTAGGTTGTAGTCTATGCATAATAACGTAGGTAGAGATCCCTTATCCTTGACCTTAGGGCTATTCTTATATGTTAGCATTAGGTTAGAAATGTATGTTCCCCTTTTGCATAACAAACAAAAATCCATAAAACACAATAAAACATTAATAAATAGTGAAAAATAATAAAATGGAATGGAAGCTCTTGTCCCTCTTGTTTAAGGGGATCACTTGAGTGGAGATTCCTAAACTTAAAAAACACAAACAAGAGTCGATTGAGTCTTCCTTGATTAAGGTTAACTCGAAACGCTCGACATACTTTTGTTTAGCCTTTTAGAGCATGTTACTTCCACTCCAATCCCAGCGTGAGTCTCCAAAGGTCGAGCGGCGGAGTGTGCTGTAATTGTTCACTAAAAAACACCAACAAATCCTAAAAAACATAAAAAATCTTGAGCAGAACTACGGCGCTCTGATTCTTCTTAAGAGGATACGTAGGCATAGAGGCAACTCTAGCGAGCACAATAATTATTAAAAAACTTTAGGTTTAATCATGCATTGCATTAGTGATAGACACACCCTTTAGATAGAAACAAACATAGGTGGATACTATCGAGTACG
This sequence comes from Vicia villosa, assembly GCF_029867415.1. NCBI lineage: Eukaryota > Viridiplantae > Streptophyta > Magnoliopsida > Fabales > Fabaceae > Vicia > Vicia villosa. The sequence continues at coordinate 63,711,108 of NC_081183.1, read as the reverse complement.
ATGGGCGTGAGGGGTGCTAGCACCTTCCCCTTGCGTAACCGACTCCCGTGCCCTATTCTCTGGTCGAAAGACCTTGTTCTTGTTTCGAGTTAGGTTTCTGATATTCCTTTCCCGCGATGGGATGAATATATTAGTGGCGACTCTGATTCCATTTTTCGCGGTAGCGGCACCTGGCGACTCTACTGGGGACGTGATAGACCTGTGCTGGTCCATTCCTAGCGAGTCGATCCTAGCCTTTGTTTGTTTCTTTTATTGGGTGTTTATTTATTTGTTTACATGTTTACTTTTTGTATATATGGTTGCATATCATGTCTATTTCCTATTTGCATATCATGCATCTGGACTATATTATGGGTCCCCGTGGGGGCCACATATTTTTCTGCTTTGTTTTACAGTTGGGGGGTTTGTGTGAGGTAAAAGGCCCACTACCCAGGCCAGTGATACTTAGGATTAGTATGGATGCCCATGTCAACTCTCGTAGCGTTTGATACGACCGAGCTTGACATGGGGTACCGCGACCAGGCGAGGTTCTTTCATGGAACATTGTGTCTGGCACGTTTGTGCCTCAAACACATTGTACCCCATGGGAATCGTTAACCCTGGTGACCATTAGGGACCACCTGTCCGTGTCTAGACTTCATACCCGTGAGATTGGGGTGGGACAGGATACTAGCCTTCATCATACCCGGATTTCTATATTGCAATCTGAAGCCGGAATTTTGAACCTGTATCATTCAGAAAGATCAGTATAATTCAGATATCCAGATTTGTGAGACATTCAGTTTCACCACTTTGCATTGCATAACATCATTCCTTCATCCACTTCATTTGTGGGGGATCATAAAGTCTATTTCCAAAAAAAAAAAAAAGAAAGGATATTATATACAGAACGAGGCTTCAAAAAAAAAGGGAAAAGAAAAGAAAAAAAAGATATTCTATACAAAACAAAGCCCGGATTTCAAAAAAAGAGAAAAGAAAAAAGAGAAATGAAAGTGTGTGAAAAGACTTTAGGATCTCTCATAAGTAAAACATGCATTCATACTATCATGCATTTCATGGCTCTTACAGAGACTTATGGGACCCTTTCTACTCAAATTTCAAGATCAACAACGGATTTGACCTCTAACTGCCGCGTACTTCGAGATCGACTATGGAACAACTCCGTGATGAGATGGATGAGATGAGGGCCCAGATGGGTCATCTTATGATGAAGATACAAGTTCTGACCCATGATCAGGGTGTGTTGAAGGAGGAAAATGATCAATTGAAAACTCAAGTGAGTCTGATCATGGAAGTTCTGAAGACGGTATTGAGAAAGGAAAGTGATATTGTTCCTGCTACAACAAGGGTTGTTGATCTCTTTCCTTCATATGGATCTCTTCCCATTCCAGGGATGCCTCAGGGAGTTCTTTCTCGACCTCAAGTGGCAAAACTTCCCCGTCAACCAGTTCATGTTCATAAAATGAATCAGAAGGGCCAAGTATATGGACAAAGACCTAAGATGCCCGAGACGGTTTTCGATCCGATTCCGATACCCTATGCTCAATTACTTCCTCGCTTGCTGGAACTTCAATTGATTGAGCTACGCAATTTGACCATGCCTAAAAAGCTCCCCCCTGATCATGATACCAACGCTCGCTGTGAATTCCATTCGGGGGCACTTGGTCATGACATAGAGAATTGTAAGGCACTGAAGTATAAAGTCCAAGAGCTCATCGATTCCAAGGTGATTATGGTCATCCCTGATGGTTTGGATGTGCAAGGCAATTTGATCCCAATTGTTGAAGAGAAGGTTGATTCTGTTTTCAATCATGGGTCTACCTCGGGTCAGAAGAATGCTCCACCATCCTGGGTTCAAGATTCTCCGTCTTTGCCTAGTCCTCAGCCTAATCAGAAGGGCAAGATGCCTGAACGAGGTGGGTACCCGAGACAGAGGTTCAGGAAGCCAAAAAGAGTGTACGACAAGGTTCCTATGCCTTACTGTGAATTGTTCTCCCCTTTGTTCAAGAATTCTTTGGTGGAACCCAAGCAACTGAATCCCGACTATTTTCCTTATCCTTTAGGACTTGATCCAAATGTCAGTTGTGACTACCATGGTGGGGCACCTGGTCATTCAACCGAGAATTGTCAGCCATTCAAAGACAAAGTTCAAGACCTCGTTGATTCCAAAGCAATCACGTTCACTCCAAGAGGTTTATGCATAAATTGAAGTCCCTATGAGATATCAAAACCGCAAAAAGCATTAAAGAGCAATAAGTCCAGACGGAGTCAAGTCTCCTCAACAATGACATTCATTTAGTTCTTTACTGCATTTTCATTTGTAATCTTCCTTTGTTTGTTTAAGCATTGCTAGCATGTAAAAATTTGTTAATTTTCGAATGAAAATCATAATAAAAGAATATGTTTGTCTTGAAGTAATCCTTTCGTTATCACTCATAAAAATGTTTTTTGGCATTACGATACCAACTTTACTAATATCTTGCTTAGGCAACGAGCGGAGGGAGAGTGATGATAAAAAAAAATGAAAAAATCCCTAATTGTGTGTTTTTGAATAAAACCCTACTGAGGATGTACAGGCATTGTTTCAAATCCCCAAACACCGGAGATATAAGGGAGATAGACCCTAGTTAACCCCTTTGAGCCTTGAAGGAGGAGTTTCTTTTTGATAAAAAAAAAACCCTTTATCTTAACCCTGGGATAGGGTAGTGTTCATTTAACTTGATCAAGTGTTCAAAACTCACAAATGATATGCATCTAAGGATACAACAATGGTTATCTTTCAAAAGGTTGAGGAGAGTCAAAATTGCAATGGTTATCCTTCACCTATAAGGAGATCAAAAGATGACGATACTACAATGGCAATCCTTCATCAATCATGGAATGAGGCAGTCGCAATCACTTCCAACGAATCAAAGACAATGCGAAGTCACACGACTTGTTCAAAAGAAAAGAGCAAAAAAAAAAAGAGAGATGGCAAAAAAAAAGGAAAGAAAAAAGGATGAAAGAAAAATATAGCAATAAAAGAAAAATGATGGTTAAAATAAAGCAAGAACAAAGTCGTGTGATAATGAATCAAAAGAATAAAAGGTGAGCGACTGCCACGTACAAAAAAAAAACTCATTGATTCCTCAACCATTTCAAAATTCCTTGTGAGGGATGAGCACTCATGTCGGGTTAATTGAACTTAGGACTGGAGAACATCACGAAGGGGATGTGATCAGTGGTTTTCACACATATATTTACCGTTGTTTTTAAGTATGTTTAAGTTATGTTATTGAGTGTTTTATTTCTTTATTCTACATTTTATGGTTTGGTTGTGTATTTTACTGTTTGCAGGCTTAAAGGAATAAATCGAGACAAATCAATGCCAAAAAGTACAAAAAGGGGAGTTTCGAAGGAAGTGAAAAGTCAAGCTACATGAGGTCTGACACGACCACCTGTGTCACCTGAAACTGGCCGTGTTAGGATGAAGCGTGGCCAAGAAAATGCAAAAGAGATGAAAGTCACGGGGCTGACACGACTCGTGTTAGCAAGTGTGAGATCTGGAAATTTTCAGCATGTTTCTCATCGTGACAGGTGTGTAGTATTTTGATCATAACTAGAGCTTCGTAACTCCGATTGACGCGGTTCCGGTGGCAAAATTTCACTAACGAAAAGGGCTACAACTTTGATGAAGAACACAAAGCCAAATTATGAAGTTAAGGTCTCACACGGACCGTGTTAATCAACACGGCCACCCGTGTTGAAATGTGGCTGGAAATGCGAGTTTGAACCAAAGTCAGAGGATCAACACGGGCGCCCGTGTGCAGGAACACGGCCCGTGTTGATGAGCGCGGGCTGAATATGTGCTTATAAGCTTCCTTACTCAAATGGGATCATTAAGGGTATTCTTGGCATTTGGTTTCAACCGGAATGAAAGATTGATTATAAAAACAACTTTAGGGCAAGAGAGAGGGGACTTTTTTGGCTAGGAGAAGACACGATTGAAGATTGGAGAAAACAAGGGTTTGGGAGAGAAGAAGGTCTTCATGAACGGAAGCGATTGAAGATCAACTTTCATCTCAATTCTTGTAATGTATCTATTTTATAATTTGTTTTCTTTGAACAATATGAGTAACTAAACCCTAATGCTAGGGGGTGTCCCTGATTTGACTATGTAATGATTTTGAATTCCTGAGTTCATCAATAGATTTGTTTTCTTATTTAATTTAATTGTACAAGGTTTTTATGCTTTCTTTGTCGGACAAACAAGATTGATTTACGGTTAACAACCAGCTGGACAGCGGTTGTTAAGGTTTTTGTACGATTAGACTATAGTAGATATCACCTAGGACTAGGGATACCCTATAGTTACCGGTTAACTCTTGATAACATAAAGGCTTGATTTCATCATAATTCTCTAAGGACTTAGGAGTTAGGATGAATGTTCAAAGGTTTTCCCACTAAGGACTTAGGGGAAAATAATCTAAAGGGCGGTAATTAAAGGTTATGAACTTGTTGAAGAGATCTAAATCCAAGGTTATTACAGGAACAATCACACACTATACCCCTAGCATAATACTCATATTTGTCAAAAAGCCAATTTACTTTTCTGCTTATTTTAATTATTGTTTAGTGACAATTTGCAAACAAAACCCCAGTATTAGTTTTTGTTTAATTGATCTATAATTTGAACTCGATATTACTACGCAGTCCTTGAGATCGACATTCGGGGAATTTCCCTATTATTACTACAGAGGCAAAATAGTACACTTGCTATTTTACCGATCAAGTTTTTGGCTCCGTTGCCGGGGACTGCCAAAATATAGAGTTTTAATTTTAGTTCAATTGAAATTTTGTTGCTCGTCAGCTAAAATTTTGTTTTAAGTTTTTGTTTATTTGAATTTGATTTTATTATAAAAAAGAAAATAAAAAAAAGTTGATTATTTTTGCTTCATGAATTCTTCTATACTTTGCTACTAACAAATTGTCTGAGTTTTGTAGCTATGTATTGTTTTGATACATTGCCACCTGTATCTCCTGCATGTTGGTCGCCTGATTCAGGAGTCACCTTGGAAGAGGCGACTAAAATTTTCAAAGCATATAAGAGGGAGGTAAGAATCCTTATGAATGAATGTAAGGAAGCTAACATTTATCCAGATAGGTTTATTTGGAGAAAGTTACAGTTGGAAGAAGAGTATGTGGAACTAGAAGTAAAATGCTTAGCATCAGATGAAGAGGATGCAGTAAGAATAGAAGAATTTGAGGTAAAAAAGAAATATGGGGAAGAAGAAATAAGGAAACTTGAAGATGATCGAGTTTTGGATAAAACCACAAATTTAACAATTTGTGAAGATGTGGACATCCAACAAGAAAATTTTCAACAAAAGAGTATCCCCAAAAACTATTTTTACAACAAGGCAGATGAAATACAAGAAATTGACAAAGTATTGGAAGACATTTATGCCTTGTTCAATAAAATCAAGCTGAAAAGGATTTGGGAGCAACATCATCGTTACTTTAAGTTCATGGGATTGCTACCAAACAAAAGAAAGAAAAAAGATGATGTGTTCTTTGTGTCATATATGCCACCCTAACAAGGGGAATGGATCGTCGAGCCATGCGACGTTAAACGAAGCGCTTCGTGGGAGGCAACCCACGGTTTTAATAATTAATTTTTCTGTTTGTTTTTGTTATTTTCAGGAAATAAAAGAGGACGTCTCTGGTGAAAGCTTGGAAGTGATTATTAGAGTGCATTACCCTCTGTGAGTCACCTCTCTCAGGCTCGTTCTGAAACATTGAGGCCAATGTTTAGTTCAAGTTTGGGGGAGGCTCTTCTCTTTGCATTTTATTTTTATGTTATTTTTATGTTATTGGTATGGTGTGAAACCATAAAGTGAATTCTGCCCAAATTTTGACCGAAATTTTAATTTTTGTTGAAGAAGTTTTGATCCTAAAGAGTGATCAGGAATAGTATATAGAGATGAAACGAGGTTTGTTTGAGGACAGGAAGTGCGGAATAATGTGACAAGAAGAGGTTTGTTTAAACACCCTTGGTTCCCTAAAAGAAATACGAGTCTAACGTGTAGATTTGCACCATAGTACTTGTCTCCTGAGAAGTACTTCTCGAGTAGTTTATTGATACAGTCGGGCATAATTCAGATTCACTTGCATGGTGACTGGTTGAGAAAAAAAAAGAGATATAAAGTTGGCACCAAATGATGAAAAGGCAGTAAAAGGCAATCGGCTCGCTAAGTTGGGTAACCCTCACCCAGTTATTCAGCCCAAAGGAGATTGATCCCCAAACGTCGTCCAAAAGGACAATATATAACTGCAAAGTTTGAAAATTTCATCGGTAATAAAAAGTAGCCAATGCTGCTAGCTTGGTGCCACGAAAAGAAAATAAGAAGCCTTGATTCGTCTCATGCAGGTGATGAGTATTATAAGAGATGCAGTGCCTTAATATGAGAAAGAGGAGGAAAATCGGAAAGAGACTTAAGTGCAAAGCATAGTTGGAGAGGTATCCGAAACGGGAGCTCGAGGTTTAATGTGGTAATAAAACTCGTCGCGTCATTTGAATGCCGAACCAACTGTTTCTTGATCAATACAGATGGATATCTCACGTATGAACACCGTGTGCTTTCAGGGTCATTAACTTTTGTAATTGTCGCTTGAGGTCAAGCAACGGTTTAAGTTTGGGGGAGTTTGATCAGTGGTTTTCACACATATATTTACCGTTGTTTTTAAGTATGTTTAAGTTATGTTATTGAGTGTTTTATTTCTTTATTCTACATTTTATGCTTTGGTTGTGTATTTTACTGTTTGCAGGCTTAAAGGAATAAATCGAGACAAATCAATGCCAAAAAGTACAAAAAGGGGAGTTTCGAAGGAAGTGAAAAGTCAAGCTACATGAGGTCTGACACGACCACCTGTGTCACCTGAAACTGGCCGTGTTAGGATGAAGCGTGGCCAAGAAAATGCAAAAGAGATGAAATTCACGGGGCTGACACGACTCGTGTTAGCAAGTGTGAGATCTGGAAATTTTCAGCATGTTTCTCATCGTGACAGGTGTGTAGTATTTTGATCATAACTTGAGCTTCGTAACTCCGATTGACGCGGTTCCGGTGGCAAAATTTCACTAACGAAAAGGGCTACAACTTTGATGAAGAACACAAAGCCAAATTATGAAGTTAAGGTCTCACACGGACCGTGTTAATCAACACGGCCACCCGTGTTGAAATGTGGCTGGAAATGCGAGTTTGAACCAAAGTCAGAGGATCAACACGGGTGCCCGTGTGCAGGAACACGGCCCGTGTTGATGAGCGCGGGCTGAATATGTGTTTATAAGCTTCCTTACTCAAATGGGATCATTAAGGATATTCTTGGCATTTGGTTTCAACCGGAATGGAAGATTGATTATAAAAACAACTTTAGGGCAAGAGAGAGGGGACTTTTTTGGCTAGGAGAAGACACGATTGAAGATTGGAGAAAACAAGGGTTTGGGAGAGAAGAAGGTCTTCATGAACGGAAGCGATTGAAGATCAACTTTCATCTCAATTCTTGTAATGTATCTATTTTATAATTTGTTTTCTTTGAACAATATGAGTAACTAAACCCTAATGCTAGGGGGTGTCCCTGATTTGACTATGTAATGATTTTGAATTCCTGAGTTCATCAATAGATTTGTTTTCTTATTTAATTTAATTGTACAAGGTTTTTATGCTTTCTTTGTCGGACAAACAAGATTGATTTACGGTTAACAACCAGCTGGACAGCGGTTGTTAAGGTTTTTGTACGATTAGACTATAGTAGATATCACCTAGGACTAGGGATACCCTATAGTTACCGGTTAACTCTTGATAACATAAAGGCTTGATTTCATCATAATTCTCTAAGGACTTAGGAGTTAGGATGAATGTTCAAAGGTTTTCCCACTAAGGACTTAGGGGAAAATAATCTAAAGGGCGGTAATTAAAGGTTATGAACTTGTTGAAGAGATCTAAATCCAAGGTTATTACAGGAACAATCACACACTATACCCCTAGCATAATACTCATATTTGTCAAAAAGCCAATTTACTTTTCTGCTTATTTTAATTATTGTTTAGTGACAATTTGCAAACAAAACCCCAGTATTAGTTTTTGTTTAATTGATCTATAATTTGAACTCGATATTACTACGCAGTCCTTGAGATCGACATTCGGGGAATTTCCCTATTATTACTACAGAGGCAAAATAGTACACTTGCTATTTTACCGATCAGGGTGGGCACCAAATAATTTTGAGCCTAAAAATCTTTTGTTTCTGAAAACCATGAACCAGGCCAAGTTACAACCCTTAAAAGTCCTAATTGAAGTAGGGTTTAGTTCGAAAACGCACTCCGAAAAGATAGTGTTTAGCTGACTCCCAATGAAGCGTAACACATATTTATGTTGGTATCGTATGCTCGCCTTATCTTTCATTCATAAGAGGTGGCCACTTCATTTCAAAAAAAAAAGTTTTTAAACTTCAAGACTAGCATAGGCTTTGCATTAGAATTGTCATTCTTATAATTAACATTCTTTTGCATACAAGACATTTGCTTAAACATCAAGGAAGTTTACATGATAAGAATCCATGAAAAGCTTGGTCGTGTCAAAGTAAGAGGACTTGAGAGTTCTGTAGAGTAAAAGGAAATCATATCAGAAGCTGATGTCAAGGGGCATGTTTCCTGAAGACTTCATTGAGCATAATTAGTTGATACCTTCTTTGATTGACTACCCTGAAGAGAGAAGTCTGAATACTCTGTTGAGTAGATGAATTTTGATCTAGTGTCCTGAGGGGAAGTCCGAAAGCTCCATTGAGCATGATAAATTTTCTTTCACAGTTTGTTTTTGAGGATTCTAGAAAGATGTGCATAATCAGGGGCAATCAAGTCGAGGTTTGACCTCTCAAAATCAATCAATCTAGGTCAATCACGACGAGGAATCTCTCGTGAAATACAATCAATCTGGGGCAGTTACGTCGAGATTCGACAAATCTCTTCAAGGACCCGTTGATCAGGAAGAACCATTTCAAATGCTTGAATGTAATGCTATAAATTATCTCAAGTAAGCATGGTGTAAGGATCCTTTCGAGGCAAATACCTTCGTAAGTCAGGCAGCCTGGGGCATAACCTTTTGGTTTGTATAGAAGAATCGTCATTCACCTGTAAAGTGCAGTTGAACATCACGAAGTTGAGAAGTATCATAATACTCTTCCCCAACAAGGTTCCATTCCTCAAGCATAGGAGTTTGTTTCTCCTAGAAAAAATCACTCCCCGAGTACAGGAGTTTATTTCTCCTGAGAGTTGTTCCATTCCCCGATCATAGGAGTTTATTTCTCCTCGAAGTTGTTCTACTCATCCCAGAAAGGGTTCCTTATTCGGATTTCTAATCCTCACCATGGTGAACTGAGGGAATCTCCTCAAGCTGAAAATTCCCCAAGCAATAGCACTTGGTGAGAAGTCAGAAGTATTCTTCAAGTCAAATAAGAAGTATGTCTTGCAAGTTAAAGTCCAATGTCTATTGGCACCCCCACAGAGTTCTTAACACTAAGGGGATTCTCCCTGGTGTTTACCTCTCCCGAGGTCAGAGACGAAGCTCGATCGACAAGTCAACAGAATATTCTCTAAAGGGACCTCGTTATCTCTGCATATAGTAATCATTGCATTCACCTTGCATCTACAAAAAGAAAAAACGCGTAGCATTTCCATTAATATGGAGCATTACGCCATGAAAAATTCAAACATGCATTAATGCATAAGCCAAGTTTGTATGTGCTCCAAAGGCACGAGGTAGTATACCCCAAGAAGAAGTCTCACTTTCTCTCTCCAGTTTGGATTGGATACAGAATCATTTTCTCTATGGTTATTTCCCGTTTGCTGAGCTCAATCGTTTGGATAACCCATACTTTGTGTGTGGCAATTCGAACGAATGTCACTCTTGTAGAATTACACCCCGCCTTTTGGCCTGAGGGAACCATGTAGTTCTTATGTTTCATGAATAACAATACCTCTTTCAAATACCAGTGTTTACTGGCATCATTTAATAGAGTCTGGTCGTCACCAATTTTCTCTTTGTACTCACTTTTTATGAGTCCCCTTACTGCCTTTTGCATAAGGGATATCTCTTGCTTCTTGCAAGTTTGCCTCGGTTATTTTCCCGTATGCTGCGTGCAGATTAGAGTGCGAATGAGGGTGGGCATTCAACCCATCTCATTTTTCAATCATTTGGGTAATCATACTTGGTGTGTGGCAACTCGAATGAATGCCACTCTTGAAGAGTACACCCCGCCTTTTGGCCTGAGGGATCTACGTAATTCTTATACTTCGCAAGCATCAACATCTTTGTGAATGTTCAGTGGTTACTGTCATCCGCGTGTCGAGTCTAGTCGTTACTAGTCTTGTTTCAGTTTTTTTCCCGCATGTCGCGTGCATAATAGAGTGCAAATGAGGGTGGGCATTCAACCCATCTCATTTTTCAATCATGTGAAATCCATACTATGTGTGTGGCAATTCGAAGGATTGCCACCCTTGAAGGGTTACACCCCGCCTTTGGCCTGAGGGATCCATATAATTCTTATGCTTCGCGAGCATCAATATCTTCTTGAAAGCCCAGTATTTACTGGCACCCCCCGATTAGTTCTAGTTGTCACTAGCCTTTCTTTCGGTCAAGCCCAATAGTTATTGGCATCGCCTTCAAATTTAGTGTTCAAAAACATCCCCAATAAAGTCTAGTCGTTACTAGTCTTCGTCAATAAAGTCCAATGGTTATTGGCATACCTTTTCAGATATAGAGTCACCCTTCGTCTGTGTCTCTTTTTGAAGTCTAACTGAGGTTAGCAAAATAGGATCGGTTTCCCCTTCGGCTGGTTACATCCTTTACCGAGTCACCCTTCAGTGGTGTCTCTCTTTGAAGTCTAACTGAGGTTAGCAAAATAGGATCGGTTTCCCCTTCGGCTGGTTACATCCTTTAACGAGTCGCCCTTCAGTGGTGTCTCTCTTTGAAGTCTAACTGAGGTTAGCAAAATAGGATCGGTTTCCCCTTTGGCTGGTTACATCCTTTATCGAGTCGCCCTTCAGTGGTGTCTCTCTTTGAAGTCTAACTGAGGTTAGCAAAATAGGATCGGTTTCCCCTTCGGCTGGTTACATCCTTTATTGAGTCGCCCTTCGGTGGTGTCTCTCTTTGAAGTCTCACTGAGGTTAGAAATTAGGATTGGATTCCCCTTCAGCTGGTTTCATCCTTTATCAAGTCACTCTTAGACTGTGTCTCTTTTTTGAAGTCTAACTGAGGTTATCAACCTGTTTAAGGTCCACCTTCGGCTGGTATCTTTTGATAATACTCAACACTCTTTTGCTCGGCCACAGAATGCAAATTTTGATGGTACTTTTGGGTATTCAATCCACTTACACCTCTCATGTCCCGAACTTGTGTCGTTCGTACATTCAGGTTCAAGAAAATTGAATAGGGGCAGCTGTTGCACTCCAAAATTTTCCCACTTATTTATTCCCCATTTGGCCTTCACATTACATTCATGTGCATACCTCATATAGGCCATTCATCCATTACATTCATCCATATCATGGTTACTATCCAGAATTGATAAGAAAAGAGCTACTGTAGAAGAAATTCCTGATAGAAAAAATAAGGGAAAATTTGAAGTCTGATCGCATGGCATTAATCCCCTTGAAGTCCTCCTGAAATAAGGGTTTCATCCTCTCCAATTCAAAGCTTGATTAAAAGATACGATCCTCAGATTCATTAGGGCTTTCAAATTAGGGTTTTGACCAAAGTCAACCCTGTTGACTTTCTGGTCAAAATTTAATCAGAAGATGATTTTAAAATGTGAAATGTGGTTGTCCTGTTCATTGGAGCTTCTTTGGTTGAAAACTGATTGAGAGATTGAATCAGAAACGGATTAATCGGGAAATTCATTTGAAATCGGAAAAATCAGGAAAAGTTGACTTTTTGGTCCGAGTCAAAGTCAACTGTCAAATATTGACTCGTGGTGGAAAATCGGTCAAGAAAAGTCAAAGAAATAAATAAAATCGAGAAGTAATCAAAAGTTGCCATTTTTGGAAGTTGGTTGAAATAGGAAATTCCAAAAGAGGAAAGTTCTAAAACTTAGAAAATATTTTAAGTTTTTAGAATGGTTGACCAGCTCACTTCAGGTCAATTTTACACAAACAAAGAGGCACCAATTCAAGACAAGCTCAACAGGAAGAATGTTCATATCATGGCCCTATACAACTTGGTAGTTGGGAGTTTTGTCAAATAATGTGTAGATTGAGAGTTATTGAAGAGAGAAGTTGGCAAAATCTCACTGTATACGAGGCAAAAAGCTGGGCAAGTTTTCTGGGCAGCATGGTCATTTAATCGAACACGTGGCGCGCCATTTTCTAATTAAATTTCAGGGAATTCTAAAGATCTTTTGAAGTCATTCTTGAGGCCTTTCCACTCATTTCCATGCCCTCTATCGATTGAGACAAGAACCAAGTCAGTTGGGTGAAAATTGAATCACTCATGAAGCTCCAAAGTCACATCCTCGCAGAGTCAAAATCGTATGTCCAGCCAGGCAGGGGTCACGCGTGGGCATTGTGTCAAACACGTGGCGTTCCAGATATAAAGTCAATTTTAAGGAGCTGTGGAGAGCCTTTGGATCTGCTCCAAGCGCAAACATGTTATGCTCTAGGTCCTCTTTCAAATGATACAAAGATCAAAACTTTTGGTTAGGTGTGGAGTCAATTACAAAGTCTCAAAGTGATACGTTTGAACATGTCAATTTCGCGGGCGTCGAGCAAAAGAGTGACACGCGTGTGCAGCAGTAGTGCAAGAGCATTTTTCAAAAGGAATATGAATGACTTCCAAGCAACATTTCTTAATCCTCCCAACTTCACTCTTGTTTAGCCCCAGGTCCTCTTTCATTTGAGCATCCTCCCAACACCACCATAAACTACAACAACCCTCACCATAACACCAATGCACTCACATATATAAGCTAAAATCTCTTCACAAATCAGGGGGACTCTCATTTTTTTTTCAGTTTCACATACCTCTTCTCTCTCTCACCACTCTCTTTTTTCTCTCATCTCTCTTCTCCCTTCTCTCTACATATCACTCTCTCATTGTTCTCTCCCTCTCTCCAAGAAGTTAGTTATATCCTCCAACAAACTCCACCACCATAACCTCCATTCATCATCATCTATCCCTCCTCGTCGACTACTTTCATCACCACGATCACCGTCGCGAAGCAATCATGGTTTCTTGAAATGAATTCCATCATCATCCAGCTCCTAGGATCATCCACAAATCCTGAGTTTATTTCTCAGGATTGGATCTTCATCGAACCAGTAACACGCATCTAAGCTCGGATTCGAATCGGTAGAGTTTTCCGTTCTTTTCGCATTCAAGATTTTTCAGGTAAGTTTCCTCGAACTTTCTCGGCATAATAGAAACATGAATTACGTCATATTGCATCTGGGACCTCCTCACACCAAGGAGGATGGGCATTGGCCAAATGTTTTCGGTGTTGTGTGTTGCATTCGAATCTCGCGAATTCTGATTCATGTTTGAAGGAGTTAATGTTGGTTTTGTTGATCATTAATGCCATATTATTGCTCTTTAGGATGAAACAAACTGAATGTTGGTTTTGATATGGATTTTGGGAAGATTATTGTAGTTACAGTTTCAGGATTGTGCTCGGTTGTGAGATTAGAGGAAGCATTAGCAAAAACGGAATTTAGATTTGTGATCAGTGGGAAAAACCGAGTTGAACGAGTTTAATGCGCGTAATTTCTGGACAGGTTTATGGATTGCTCCGGCGAGGGAGGGCCGAGGAAGATGACCGGAGCCCTAGCTCCGGCATCTGTCTTTTTGTTTGTTTGTTTTTTTCTCCGCCGGGACGCGTGGCAGAACCTTACTCGTTACTTGTTTTCCATTTCAGTCCTTTTGGACTTATTCAATTGATTGGCAGAATGTGGTGGCGCGCTCTGATTGGGTGTTCTTGTTTTTTTTGTCCTCTTCTCACTTAAATGTACCATGCCCAGTTGATACCATGTCCAAGTGATTAAATGTCACGTTTTTTTCTTTTTTGATAAAGTATACATGTTGAATAATAAAGGTGGAAAGGTTATATAATAATAACAACTTGGGCCACTCATATGTTGATCTGGGCCTGCACACCTTTTGTTTTCTGTACCCCCTGGATAAAGCCCAAAGGCGTTTCTAACAAAAAGCCAGTTCACGCTAACATTGCTAATACACCCCTGCCAGTAGCATTTTACATTTTTGTTTAAATTTGTTTTTCTTCTAGTTTTTTATTCATAAATCAGTTTCCACTCAAATAAAAAATCAATAAAAATAGGTTTTAGATAGAATCCTGTGTGTAGATAATTTTAGTATTTTTGGTAGATTTTTACAAATTGTTTTGCTATTTTTAATAAATCTTTTCTTCACATGTGTTCATTCTACTTTTATGTTTTGCTATGTTTTGCAAACTAATTTGTTTAAGTGCCTTAGGGATAGAATTTAATTGCCATTTTTTGTGTGATATCAGTAGCCTCATATACCATATTGTGTGTAAAAAATAAAAGTCTAATTCTACGTTTTGGTTAGGTTTTCATTAGGTTTTCTATACACGATTAATGTGCGTTCCTAAACGGATAACCATGTGAATTTGACCTATAATTTGCTTTGTATTTATGAAATAGCCTTAGACCCTTTTTTTACATATAATTAGGGATGTTTAGAGGTCCTAAGACCTGGAGTTGAAAATTTTAAGTCGTGTCTTCTTATTTTACTCGAATTTTTCTTTCTTACAGGTAAATAACTTGCTTTTGGTTAACGATTGTATCAAAACTTGTGCAAATGACCTATAATTTTGTATGAGACTTTTTGACATGATTTTATGGTAGTTTAGACACATCTTAGGGGCTGTTCACTACTGACTTCCATCATTTTATTACATTTTTCTAACTTCATTCACCATTTGAACTTACTAACTAGTTTTGACCTAGTTTTGTCTAGTTTTTGTTAGAACTTCGTGTTGTTTCAAACTAATTGACTAACAAGGATTGGTATAAGGTCTTAGACCTATAAATATAATGAATTAATATGCTACTGACCTCAAACTTAGTTCATGTGTTGATTTGCTTTTTGTTTCGACTAATTGATACATGTTCGTTATTTGTTAAGTAACGATTCAAGCGATACTTTGGTAACTTCTTGTGAATATTTTCGTGTGTTGCCATGATGCTTTTGTGTTTGATTTAGGACACTAATTTCCTTGGTTTGCTACTGCCCTAGGGCTTTCTTCCCTCTTTCTCATGCTTTGCCTCTTCTTTCACACTTTGATTGTTGTTAGTTTAAGAGGCGACAATTGTTTGTTCTTCCTCCACCTTTTGTGGATTGTTTTCTCTTGGGATTCATTGTGTGTAGTCTCTCTTAGGAGTAGACTTGGTTGGGGACTTCATTAAGTCACCTACCTTGCTTGTTGCTTTTTCTTATCTCTTACAATATGCTTGCCACGTTCCCTTAGGGCGGTGACTTCAATCTTCATTAAGATTAGTCACATAGAACAACTTAGGTTGTAGTCTATGCATGATAACGTAGGTAGAGATCCCTTATCCTTGACCTTAGGGCTATTCTTATATGTTAGCATTAGGTTAGAAATGTATGTTCCCCTTTTGCATAACAAACAAAAATCCATAAAACACAATAAAACATTAATAAATAGTGAAAAATAATAAAATGGAATGGAAGCTCTTGTCCCTCTTGTTTAAGGGGATCACTTGAGTGGAGATTCCTAAAATTAAAAAACACAAACAAGAGTCGATTGAGTCTTCCTTGATTAAGGTTAACTCGAAACGCTCGACATACTTTTGTTTAGCCTTTTAGAGCATGTTACTTCCACTCCAATCCCAGCGTGAGTCTCCAAAGGTCGAGCGGCGGAGTGTGCTGTAATTGTTCACTAAAAAACACCAACAAATCCTAAAAAACATAGAAAATCTTGAGCAGAACTACGGCGCTCTGATTCTTCTTAAGAGGATACGTAGACATAGAGGCAACTCTAGCGAGCACAATAATTATTAAAAAACTTTAGGTTTAATCATGCATTGCATTAGTGATAGACACACCCTTTAGATAGAAACAAACATAGGTGGATACTATCGAGTAAGATGGGCGTGAGGGGTGCTAGCACCTTCCCCTTGCGTAACCGACTCCCGTGCCCTGTTCTCTGGTCGAAAGACCTTGTTCTTGTTTCGAGTTAGGTTTTTGATATTCCTTTCCCGCAATGGGATGAATATATTAGTGGCAACTCTGATTCCATTTTTCGCGCTAGCGACACTATCCTCCAACATTCTTGCATATAGTCTCTCATTTCTTCGATAGTTTTCAGAGAGAATAGCAGCAAGTTCTCTGGCCGTGAGATCGTGGGCAGATGTAACACCCCAAATTCTACCCGAAAAATATAATAAAATCAGAGTATAAATTTCAAACAAGCTCATTTGAGGTATCACATATTCGTCATTTCAAAAACAGTTACGGCTTATTTGCCTTCATATAGATACATAGCACAAGAATTTAAAATGATAATCAAATCATTACTAAAAATCACTTTGTTTAAATTCAATAATTAACTCGCAGCGGAATCAACAAACTTCATAAATATTCAATTCAAGTCGTAGCATCATTGCACGGTAACTTTAAGTTTCAATTTAAAACATAGTTCACTTAAAAATTCAGCAAACAAAATAATAAATAAAACAATCTCTTTATCCCCCCGAGTGCTACGTATCAGAGCAAGACACCAACTCGAATAACAGCAACTAAAGACTTCATAAAATCACTTCAAATTTCCATCGCTATCTTGAGTACCTGTCAATTTCCCATGGTAGGGAAACATCATTCAGAAAGGGTGAGATATCTACCAATATAAACAAACGCATGATAAACAATATATTAGAATTTAATCATACGAAATTATCACGTTACAGCTTTCAGACTACATTTATAATAACAATTAACCTGAACAGTTATAATTAACAAAAATCAATAACAACAACATATTAATAGTTATAACAACTATTTCTCATCTTCCAGACAATACCTGTCACAACACGTCATTAGTATAACAATTTATAATTACAACTCCATATTATCACAATTTAACAACAACTCAAGTCACATCACATCACAATTAAACCACACTCATGCCACATACAATGAGACTCTACAACTGCACATGCATGTGGTACCCAGGGCTTCAGCCCCCATCGCCAATTGCCAGTTAAACAGAGGCATCAAGGCATAAGCCTTCATCACTAATTTGCCAATCTAGGCCGTCGCCAAAAATGCATATGTATATGAATGCAACAAACACACACAACAAACAAAATCATCGTCACAAGGCATAAGCCTATATCGTCGCTATACTAATAAATAGAGGTATACATCGTCACTGAAACATCCTTCAACTTCGCATAAAACAACAACAATTATCACCACAACAACAACTAATTTCATCGAATCAACACAACAGAATCACAACAACTAATCAGGAATAATTTCCCACGAATTTAACCCCCACATATCATTCATCATGAGTCCGGTTATAGAGTTAGAACCCCACCCCTTACCTTGTATTCGGAGTCCGTTCTACAACCCTACCGATCAAAGCCATCTAGCCTTAGCTCCCAAACATTGCCTCTTTTCATCCGAATAAAAAGCTGAAAATTTTCCCAAATATGCAGCTACAGTGCGATGATCATATCTCACAACTCAGACCTTATTTTAAAGATCCCAACGGTCAAAAGTTAGCTATAGGTGTTGCGAACCTACCCACAAAATTTGGTGGCGATCCAACGGTTAACGAATCGGGGATCTTCGATTTAGTGAGACTGCTGCAAGAAAAACGGGAATGAATTTCTCTCTTATTTTCTCTCTTCTCTACAACTTCCCATAACAAATTCCCCAAGACTTTTTCTCTTCTAATTAGCCTAATCCTTATCTTAACCTAATTTCATTAAATCTATTGGGCCTAACATTCACACCCCACCTTTTACTACCACCATCACTTAATTAAGTCCATATAATAAATCTAGTATTTCTTCAATACTATTTCTACAACTTAATCAATTAATTAATCGACTAATTAATCATAAAAGCCCATGTGAACAATTCTCAACACTCTACAAATTCAATAATTAAATTCGAAATAATTTGAAAGTATTTAATTAAATAATTAACTAAATAACGGGTGTTACAACTCTCCCCCACTTAAAATATTTTCGTCCTCGAAAATTTATTCGATACAACCATCATCAACTTCACTTCTACGTTCAACCATCCAACATAACAATCCATTAACACATCTCAAACCGACTACACATATGTCGACCATTCCAGTACTTCTTCAACATAACCGTTACTAACTTGTAAACTATTCCAACGCTATTCGAAAGTGCGAACATCGACGCCATGCAGCGACACTCTTTACGGTATCTCCAAAACTTCTCAAATGGTACACTAATTCTTAAAATTAATATTCAACAAACCTATTAATTACTCCTTAAATTCACTCAACTTTGACACTGACGTCCTGTGCGGCACCAACAAACAAGTCCAGTTCCAAGGACAAGCGTAACCGTAAATTTCATCTCTTTTCAACATCATCCTGTTATAAAAAAGTCTATTAAAGCTTCTGAAACCATTTTTAAAATAAATTTAATCTCGTTAGCTTTCCAACGCTTCAAACGGGACTCAAATCAGATGTTCAGAACTCTAGTTATGAATTTTTGAAGTTTCACAAAAAATTCAGCAATTTCCTGCGTTTTGCTTACGGAAATTTCACTCCGAAACCTGTTTTTCTTCAACTTAAACATATTCCAAAAAAACTCTTAACATATCTCCTCACTCCCAAACTTTTTATAACTCGAGAGACACATTCTTTCGCCGAAATTCAGTTTCCGAAACACCAAGACAACAATCCTCTTTGCGAACTTGCAACTGAACCACATCCGAGAAGCAAAGCTTCTCCCCCACTTCGCTCAAACTAATTCCTGCAACAACCAGAAAGCAACAAGTACCGACAGTGTTTCACACACTTGTCGTGTACAGAGGAATAAACAACATTAGACAACTTGGCCGGACGGACCGACCTGCTCTGATACCACTAATGTAACACCCCAAATTCTACCCGAAAAATATAATAAAATCAGAGTATAAATTTCAAACAAGCTCATTTGAGGTATCACATATTCGTCATTTCAAAAACAGTTACGGCTTATTTGCCTTCATATAGATACATAGCACAAGAATTTAAAATGATAATCAAATCATTACTAAAAATCACTTTGTTTAAATTCAATAATTAACTCGCAGCGGAATCAACAAACTTCATAAATATTCAATTCAAGTCGTAGCATCATTGCACGGTAACTTTAAGTTTCAATTTAAAACATAGTTCACTTAAAAATTCAGCAAACAAAATAATAAATAAAACAATCTCTTTATCCCCCCGAGTGCTACGTATCAGAGCAAGACACCAACTCGAATAACAGCAACTAAAGACTTCATAAAATCACTTCAAATTTCCATCGCTATCTTGAGTACCTGTCAATTTCCCATGGTAGGGAAACATCATTCAGAAAGGGTGAGATATCTACCAATATAAACAAACGCATGATAAACAATATATTAGAATTTAATCATACGAAATTATCACGTTACAGCTTTCAGACTACATTTATAATAACAATTAACCTGAACAGTTATAATTAACAAAAATCAATAACAACAACATATTAATAGTTATAACAACTATTTCTCATCTTCCAGACAATACCTGTCACAACATGTCATTAGTATAACAATTTATAATTACAACTCCATATTATCACAATTTAACAACAACTCAAGTCACATCACATCACAATTAAACCACACTCATGCCACATACAATGAGACTCTACAACTGCACATGCATGTGGTACCCAGGGCTTCAGCCCCCATCGCCAATTGCCAGTTAAACAGAGGCATCAAGGCATAAGCCTTCATCACTAATTTGCCAATCTAGGCCGTCGCCAAAAATGCATATGTATATGAATGCAACAAACACACACAACAAACAAAATCATCGTCACAAGGCATAAGCCTATATCGTCGCTATACTAATAAATAGAGGTATACATCGTCACTGAAACATCCTTCAACTTCGCATAAAACAACAACAATTATCACCACAACAACAACTAATTTCATCGAATCAACACAACAGAATCACAACAACTAATCAGGAATAATTTCCCACGAATTTAACCCCCACATATCATTCATCATGAGTCCGGTTATAGAGTTAGAACCCCACCCCTTACCTTGTATTCGGAGTCCGTTCTACAACCCTACCGATCAAAGCCATCTAGCCTTAGCTCCCAAACATTGCCTCTTTTCATCCGAATAAAAAGCTGAAAATTTTCCCAAATATGCAGCTACAGTGCGATGATCATATCTCACAACTCAGACCTTATTTTAAAGATCCCAACGGTCAAAAGTTAGCTATAGGTGTTGCGAACCTACCCACAAAATTTGGTGGCGATCCAACGGTTAACGAATCGGGGATCTTCGATTTAGTGAGACTGCTGCAAGAAAAACGGGAATGAATTTCTCTCTTATTTTCTCTCTTCTCTACAACTTCCCATAACAAATTCCCCAAGACTTTTTCTCTTCTAATTAGCCTAATCCTTATCTTAACCTAATTTCATTAAATCTATTGGGCCTAACATTCACACCCCACCTTTTACTACCACCATCACTTAATTAAGTCCATATAATAAATCTAGTATTTCTTCAATACTATTTCTACAACTTAATCAATTAATTAATCGACTAATTAATCATAAAAGCCCATGTGAACAATTCTCAACACTCTACAAATTCAATAATTAAATTCGAAATAATTTGAAAGTATTTAATTAAATAATTAACTAAATAACGGGTGTTACAGCAGATGTCTCTTTATCTGATTCTCTCAAATTTCCAGCTACATTTTTAAATGATCCTTCTTGATGATTTTCCTCGATCTCTTCCTTGGTCATGGAGTCTTTAGAGGAAAAATTTGAAATACTAGGTTCCCATAAGTAGCAGTTTTCTTTAGACCTAGAGCCCTTCATGACTTCCTTATGTTCTTCATTTGTGACGATGCATTCCTTCTTGGTGAATCTGACATTGAAGCCTTGGTCACACAGTTGACTGATGCTAATTAGATTCACAGTCAGTCCTTTTACCAAAAGAACATTATTCAGATTTGGACCTTCAGGATATTCTAGTGTTCCAATCCCTTGGATTTCTCCCTTTTCTCCATCACCAAACGTGACCTAGTTAGAGGAATGAGGATTGATATCTCTTAACAGATTCCTTGTACTTGTCATGTGATTTCAGCAGCCGCTATCAAAGTACCAGTCTTCTTTTAATGACACTCGCGGGGGAGTGTGAGCCATTAAGGCAATGCCTTTAGGTACCCATTGTTGTTTCTTGACTAAGGCGCTCTGCTTAGGTTTTTTCTGAAGTAACTGATTGGGATAACCATACAGTTTAAAATAAAAAGGTTTCATGTGACCAAATCTTCCACAGTGATGACATCTCGATTGATTAAATTTCCTCCTAGCATGATTTATCCTTTTGTTCTTATGATGTTGTGTCATTGGTCTAGACATCCGACCTGGCATGTGGACTTCAGGTTTTGGACTTTTGAGTCCTAAGTTGGATTATGATCTTCCCACAAATCCTATTCCAGACATGTCTCCTGATCTCTGTCCAATTTGCAGTATCTCTTCCAGGGAGTCAGTTCCAGAATTCAACATTCTGACAGATTTTGACATTTGATCCATCTTGGAGTTTAGCATGTTGATCTCACCATTGAGTGACTCTATGGTTGCAAGATTTTCTTTCTTTTCAGTTTCCAACTCCTTTATGAGCCTCTTTTTCTTCTCCACTTGCTTACATACTTCAGTGCTTTTGGCATATAGCTCTTTGTAGGAGGTTGCAAGCTCATCAAAGGTCATTTCGTCTTCATTAGAATCATCATCAGATTCATAAGCACTTGTTAGTTCTATGATATATTGTGCAGTATCTTCTTTATTCTTGTTCATAGTACCAGAATTTTGTTATCCCTAGATCTCACCCAGATGTAAACAGGCAGGGTACTTGCTCTGATGCCAATTGAAAATTCTAGTAACACACGCTCGATGTCAAACTGAATGTTATGACATCCACAATTACACAGCACAGATAGTAATAACAGAACAATATAAAATCAATAAAGAACACATAGAATTGTTTACCCAGTTCGGTTCCAACAACCTACTCTGGGGGCTACCAAGCCAGGGATGAAATCCACTATTAGTAGTATCAATTCAAAGCTAAAATCCCCCATTTACAACTTCTCACTTAATCACTACCCAATGACCCTTCTACCTAGGTTCTCCCTAGATATGGAATATCTCCATTCCACTCCCCCTCAATCACAACAGTGATTACACATATACAAATAACAATTACAGATAGAAGACACTCTTCAAAAACACACCTTGATCTTCTTAAAAGCTTCAATCAATAGACACACACTCGTGCTTAACAGCTTAGAGTGACAGGAAACATACACAAACTATTCCAACGCAATCATTGCTTGGATCACACGTAACAGCTACAGAATAACAGTTCTTCACAATACACAGTCAAAGATAAACTACTCCAAAGCAATTATCAACGTGATAATTGTTTGGATCACAAGAAACACGCACGGTGGAAACACAAAGATTTTAATAATCTTTCATGCTTAAAACTCTGCCTCTGAAAGTAGGATTTGCAGTCGTTATATAGTCAGCTGGCATAAGGACTTGGGCCATGGGCCTTCCATACATAAATTAGGTTTAACCATGTTAACCTAATTTCCACATCATCAGGATGATCACATACGTTGTGATTCAGGATATTTTAGCACAAAACAAACAGCGCACAATATATAGTTTCCTAAAAAGAGACCTGAGATAAATAAGGAAACCTCACAACTAAAAGGTGACAGCTACTTCTGTCAAATACCGATGTCAAGACACCAAGCATGACATCCATTGAAAAGTTGTACTGGCTCAAACATACAATCCTGCACAATTCCACACACATACACCAGGAATGTTTTACCACAAAATACAGCCAATTTAAAACATCTTCAATTTTCCTTTTAAGAGGAACTACAAAAGCTCTGACTTCCCTGTTGTTAAAGGGATATGTAGGCCTAAGATGCGATGTCTTATCGAGCTCACTTTCAAAAACTTCTTTTCCCATCCCACACTCTTTTTTAAACAAGTTTCACATAGGATTTTCAAAAGGTATTTAAAAAACAAAGACAATAACATTTTCAAAGAGGTTACCATGGAGTACCATGGATATGAGGGGTGCTTAAAACCTTCCCCTTGTATAACAAACCCCCTTAACCAAATCTCTGATAAGTTTATTAGTTTTGATTTTAAAAACTTCTATGGATTTTATTCGCTCTTTCTCCCATTCCTTTTGGAAACAATAAAGCGCGGTGGCGACTCTTTTTAAAACAAAATAGCTAAGTCTTTCCATGGCTTTAGTCTCACCAATTTCACCGCTACAGCCCTTTTTACCAGAAATGTTGCCAAAGCATTCTTACAAAAAAAAAACACCACACTAAGACAGATCACCATACACATCTGCTTCAGTCTTCAGACTCAGAGCTATTGAGTCCAAGACTATCATCAGTGCCATCATCTGGACTGGCTTCTCTCTCAAACTCACTGTTTGATCCACCATCATCTTTACCTTGTTCCTCCACAATAGTATCTGCAGACTTAGCCCCTTCATCTGTTTCAAGGGAGCTGATCAATTTTTCAAGAGCCAATTTTCTGGACTCCAGCTCCTTACATGTCTCTCTAAGCATTGCAATCATGGCAGCTTTACTCGTAGTTGTGCTATCTTTGGATGGTCCAGCTGATGTTGTGACTACATCAGGAAAATGTGTTCCTTGCAAAAGCTTATGATGAAAGAGTAAAGGACTTGCTCTTTTGCACACCGAATCTTTGTCATTCAGAATATTAGGAAATTGATTTAAGATGATTCCACAAATAAGGGAGGGGAAGGCAATGGGGCCTTTGACACTATAGCTACCAGCATGCTTTAAAGTTTGCTCAAAAATATACGTTCCATAATCAAATTTGGTCTTAGTACCAATAGGAAAGATGAATTTACCTAGGATAGCAGAAATTGTAGACTTGTGTTGAGTTGGCACCCAGTTGGCAGCTCCAATCCTGTGAAGTATAGCATACTTCACACTTAGTTTGCTCGCAGTCAGATTCCCTTTGACAGGACATGTCTTCACTTGTCCAGTAGTAATTTCTTTGCACATTTGATTATCAGACACTTCCAGCTCTGGTTGAGCTTCATTTGACCTTTCTAGAAATTTGTTGATCATAGTGGGAGAGAAATTAACACATTTTCCCCTGACAAACACTTTCAAATACTCCTTAGTCTTCTTATTGCCACAGTCTTCATGTAGGTTCACAATGAACTCCTTCACAAGGACTTCATAACACTTAGAGAATTGAGTCACAGTTTTCATCATTCCAGCCACATGAATAACATTCATAATCTCTTTATACTCAAGAGCATTCTGAGCAAGTTCTCTTTCTAAGGCTAGTCTTTTCTGATAGACAAATTTCCATCTGAGTATACTGGAGGGATAGTGAAAGGAAATATTATCAGTAGGTACTTCAGGGACACTAGCAGCAAGCTTGCTAGTAGATACCTTCTTCTTGGGATGAATGTCATTGACATCCACAGCAACATCAGAATCTAACTCATTCTCAGCAATGCTTCTGGTCTTTCTCTTCTTAGGCACCACTTTGCTCCATGGTTTTTTGGGTCCAACAGAAGTGGGCTTAGCCACTGCCCTTTTCTTTTGAGAGTCCTCATCTACAGCTTGCTTTCCTTTCCTCCTCATTAGCCTTCTGGCTATGCTTGGATTGATAGAAGCAACTAGGTCATCATCAGAGAGATCATCAAGGTTGATTACTTTGTCAGCTTGAGTCTTCTCTGGTTCTTTTTCTTCAGTTTGACCATCTTTAGTATGGTTTACACACTTATCAGCAGAAACATTGCTGGGTGCCTCTTCATTGTGCACAACACCACCGGGAATTTCAATGTGATCATTATTTACACTAACATCATCCTGACCAATAGTGACTTTTACTCCATCATTTCTTTTATTGTCATTCACATGCACATTCATATCATTATTTGCTGGGACATAGGTGCCAGCATTGTCACTAACATGCGCAATGACATTTGACTCAGGAAGTACATATTTTAGAGGAACAAGATTCCTGGATGTAGCATTATTCTCATTAAGATATGGGTAACAATTTTAACAATGGCGTTGTGATCATACCTAGAGCCTTCTTTGGTTAGTTCTTCCCTAGGTGTAGGAATAGATGATTGAGAAGTCTGAACAGAGTTGTGCTCTTTAGGTCTCCTTGCTATTTCTTGGGTTCTTCGTGCATGCGATGTTCTGGGCCTTTTTGCCACAAGATCGTATGGAGTCACCATCTGCAAGGGAGTGACCTATAGAACCTCATTAGGGTTAATAGGGATATTCGTAGCGTCTTGAGTATGAGCAGAGGAAGCAGACATTTTTTAGGGAGATTGAGGGTTTGACTGTTGAGACATTGAAGGAGACTTTGGAGGCGATAGAGAGATCTTGTTGTTTTTGTGGTAGGATGTGAGATGAGAGTAGTGCAAGAGACCAAACAGGTGAGTATGATAGTGAGTTGGGAAGTATAGGGGAAAATATTGTACCATGAGGGGGAAATTTAAATTTTGACCAATCATAAAATTTGAATTATTTTTCTTGTTCAAAAAATAGTTCAAAAAATTTGAATTATTTTTGATTCTTGATTGATTTTCTTGATTTTCTTTGATCAAATGACTTCATATATCATATATTGATGATTTAAAACTTCAAAAGTCATGGTTGACCAAAATTCCCAAAAAGTCAATGGTGATCTTGTACAGTTGACTTTTTCAAACGAATCGCGTTTCTGGAGATTTCAAATGAACCAAGCTATCCTCACCAAATGAATGGTATGAATGGATCACATTGAGTTATTGGAGGATATTTAACCATAGCTTGAGTTGTGGCACCATGTTCAGGTGAATTAGGTCAAAAACCCTAATTGTCGACTTGATGAGATTGATGCCTGTGGATCTTGAATTGAGATAAAATTTCCATTGGATATTGTCATAGGGATTATTTGAAGATGATTGAAACCTTTAAGTGATGCCCTGGAGCTTTTTAGGGTTTCCCAAATGTGATCCCTGATTTTAGTCCCTGATATCTCAAAACCCTAATCTGATGATTTGAAATTCCACTGTTGATCAATCCTTGTGTAGGAGATGTCTTGAGTCAATAGATTAGGTCAAAATGATGTACTTGGGGTCTTGAGGTCATGTCCCAAGTCATTAGGTCAAATCCTGAGCAAAAGTCAGGAATATGCTATCTTCAGTCAAAACCCTAATCTGGTTGATTCTGAGCTTTTGAGCTTGTTGAAATGAATCTTTGAGGACCAAATGTTGATTGTTGATGAAG
The DNA here is from genome assembly GCF_029867415.1 of Vicia villosa. Lineage (NCBI taxonomy): Eukaryota > Viridiplantae > Streptophyta > Magnoliopsida > Fabales > Fabaceae > Vicia > Vicia villosa. Next base: position 63,684,450 of record NC_081183.1, on the reverse strand, counting down.
ATGGTCCATTTGAGATGAAGGGAGAACAAAACTATAGCTGGTTGTTGCATGTACTGATGAGTGATTTCTTGATTAAACCCTGCTGAGCACAAGTAGCAAACACAAGCTTTGCAATTTGTTAGAGATGCAAATGATGCATATGCAGATGATATGAGGTGGTATCTTAGGTCAAAAATTGGGGTATGACAATAACATCATCTACACCACCATCAATCTCTCTCTCCACATTCTTCAATTCATCTTCAATCTCTTCACTACCTTCAATCATTCATCAACTTCAACCCTCAACCTCCAATCTCCAAGAATTCTCTCTTGAAACTCCATAATCTTTATCTTTCTCTTCATTCATCTCACCCCTTCTTCCATCTTCCTCCACCAATCCAATATCATCATCTCCATATTTCTCTTCATCATCTTCAATTCACTCTTTAATCATCTTCAATCTTCTTCTTGGAATTGAGACCAATCCTCACATTCTTTCGTCACGATTCATCATCTTCTTCGCTATACCTTCATCAATCATTCACGGCATATCAGAGAAAAAAGAGGATTCTCAGAACAGAAATTGAAAAGGAAGAAAATGATAATGGGATCGAAGAAGGAAAATTGTAACAGAGTTGGAAGATAACCTCTAACCGAATCAGAATTCCTCAGGCTCTCAATTCATCTTCAACATCCAGAAATCTTCAATTACTACTCACAAAACCGTCATTGAACCTTCTCCAACAATCTAGAAGCCATTTGTTCTTCATCATCCAAGCTTCACACATCGATCTTATTCTTCGAGCAACCGCGACAACGCAGAAATCTTCAACAACCTCTGCGTATTCAACATCATCATAATCTTCAACAACTTCGCTCGACTTCCATCATCATAACAACAACGATTCGGAACTGAGCAGAGAGAATCGAGAGATTGAATCATTTGAGAGACAAAATTGAGATATCGAAGGAAGAGATGAAGGTGGTCGGTTATGTGAATTGTGTTGGCGGTGACGTATGGATACGGCCGCTCGAAGAAGACGACTTCTCCGACGCCGTTAGTGTTGAGACGGAAGGGAGAAGATTAGATCTTCAGAACTCCAATAGTCACAGGTAACGAACCCTAACCCCTTTTCTTTTTTTTGTTTTTATTTTTATTTTTTATTTTTAATTATAATTTTCATTTTATTAAAATTGTAAAATCTGGAAATATGTTCATGGACCTCAACCCCGGGCCTACGATTTGCTAATCTCACCACCCAACTGAGCCCATCACACCATATGTTAGCCAAAAATCTGAATAGTCTGAACAAAAACAAAACATTCTGCTTGGGCCACAACCATGGGCCCTGCGCCCTTAATTCAGATTGCACACTATATTTTCACGAAACCCCCCTGACTGATATTAATTCATGTTAGATATAGGATTTTTTCGCATTGTTTCTTTCTCTACATTTTCAGCATAATAAAAACATAAAAATCAATCACTTTTGTTATATTTTTGAGTTTGATAAAGAGATAATAAAACCTTTAAAATTTGTTAGATCTTTAGGTGATTGTTGACATTAAAAACCCATAAAAATGGTAGTATTTTTAGACTAATTTTAGTACTAATTTTTGAATTGCTTCTTTTATTTCTTTTCGTATCATTTCCATATTTTGTATAATTGTTGTGTGATTTTGTTACTTGTTTTTGGCCATATTTTTGGTCTATTTTGTTAATACCATTTTAATGCTCCTTTTAGAATTTAGTCACCATGTTAGCATTAGACTTAGATTAGAATCACAACATAGATTAGAAAATAGGCTAGTTCCCTTTCTCATTTCTTTTTCTTTTTCAACCTTAAAAAATCTAATAAATACTGACGAAGATCATACCTCTACTATTTTTCATAGTAGGAAAGAAATGATTGGGGCGTAGGCCCCGATGTATGTTCTTTTCTACTTAGCGGAAAAGAAATGATTGAGGTGTAGGCCTCGGTGTATTTCTTAGCCGCTATTTAGAGAAACGATTGAGGTGTAGGCCTTGATGTGTGTTCTCTAAATACTCAAAAAACAAAACTCTTTTTGTATGATCTAAGTCGCAAATAATTTCCCTTTAAAAAACACCAATCAAAAAACGCTTAAAACACCTAATAAATGTGCAGACTTAAAACAAAGTAAGGAAGTGGTGCGAAGCCTTGTAGTAGGTCTTCGTCATCATGGAATTACCCTAAAAGATACAAACCAATCTCTCTTTTTCTTCCTCCTAAGGGCAATGTTATTTTTGCTCGTACGCATCGTAGGTCGATCCCTTATGCAAGAGCGCGAACGTTAACTCCGCCCAATTAAAAAACACAAAAACAAACAGAAAAAACGTGAGCCGAGCTACGGTAACTCTGATTCCTGAAAAGGATACGTAGGGAGCGGGGTAGGGCCCGTGCGAGTACAATTCTTTCTTTTCCCTACATTTTGCATTCATTCGCATGTAGACATAGACATAGATACACCCTTTAGATAGAAACAAACATAGGTGGATACCATCGAGTACGATGGGCGTGAGGGGTGCTAGCACCTTCCCCTTACGTAACCGACTCCCGTGCCTAGATTCTCTAGTCGTAAGAACCTGTTCTTACCCTTTGTTAGGTTTTCTGATATTCCTTTCCCTTATGGGATAAATATATTGGTGGCGACTCTGTTCATTTTTCGCGAGCGTGCGACAGCTGGCGACTCTGCTGGGGATGTTGCTAGACCTATTGCGGGTCCATTCTTAGTGAGTCGATCCTAGCCTTCGTTTGTTTTATTTTATTGGGTGTTTCTTTGTTTATTTATATGTTTGCGTCATTTGTATATATGCTTGCATATCATGTTTATTTCCTGCTTACATATCATGTTTATTTTCCTGCTAGCATATCTTTACTTTCCCGCATTCTGGACTATATTATGGGTACCCGTGGGGACCACATATTTTCTCTGTTTGCAGGTTGGGTGGGATTGTTTCTATGAGGTAAAAGGCCCAATACCCAGGCCAGAGTTGACACATAGGACACCTAGGATAGAGTGGATAGTCATGACGCCGATGAGATGTCAGGTCTTGTCTAGTGCGATCATGAGACCCACGCCCAGTCGAGGTCCAAATGGGGTATCATCGCTGGCATGTAGATGCAACAATGGTGGTGCCTCAGGAGGACTGATAACGCTGGTTGCCATTTGACCTACCCTGGCCTAGATTCACCCGTGAGTGGGGAGGGAATCATATTCTTTGCAGGTGCAGGTACATGTTCTGTTGGTGACTATTGATATTCTGGTATTCATAAAAAGCGTCGAACCTTTGATCTCGTGACATCCGACCTATATCAGTTATTCAGAGGATTATAAAGTGGTTACTAAGATTATATGGATCTTGATCCATGCTTTTGCATTGCATAACATCATTACTTCATCCACCTCATTTGTGGGGATCCAAAAGTCTATTTCCAAAAAAAAAAAAGAGAGAGAAAAAGGAAATAGAAAAGCAAAAAAGAAAAAGAAAAGATATTATATACAAAATAAGGCTTTGATTCCAAAAGAAAAAAGGAAAAAACAAGAAGTGCGAAAAGACTTTAGGATCCCTTGGAAATGAAACATTGCATTCGTATCATGTTGCATGTCATGGTTCCGTATCAGAAGCTAATTGGGGTCCCTTTTAATCCAGATTTCTGCTTCATCAACAAATTTGACTTCCCTACATCTATAGCATACAAGGATTAATCAGGAGAATCATGGACCGTCTTGAACAGAATCAGACTGAACTTCGTAAGGACTTGGATACTATGGGGGAAAGGATGACCCAACTCTTTGAGACCCTCCATGTTGTTGTTCAAGGGCAAGAAGAACTAAGACAAAGTGTTGCTAAGCTAGTTAATGGTACTCTGACCACTGTTGCTAATGGAGGATCAAAACCTGTGCCCGTGGAAGTTCCTAACAAGGAGGATTCACATCATGAGAACGATTCTGAACTTGAAGCTTTCAAGTTCCCGATCGAGGAAAATGAGAGAAAATTCCATCTCTTGGAAGAAAGATTGAAGGCTTTAGAAGGTCGAGGCTCCTCTGGTTTAAATGCTATTGATTTGTGCCTAGTGCCTGATATCAAGATTCCTGTTAAGTTCAAAGTCCCCAGTTTTGAGAAATACAAGGGTATCACTTGCCCGATGAGTCACATCAAGGCATTCTGCAACAAGATGGCACCGTATGCAGAAAATGATAAGCTTCTAATGCACTTCTTTCAGGATAGCCTCAGTGGGGCATCTCTTGAATGGTATACACGACTTAAACGAACCCATGTCCGCACATGGGATGAATTAGCAGAGGCTTTTCTCAAGCATTACAAGTACAACAGTGACATGGCTCCTACTAGACTACAACTCCAAAGTTTAACTCAGAAGGTTGATGAGTCTTTTAAAGAGCATGCCCAAAGATGGAGAGAATTAGCTTCCAGAGTCCAACCTCCTCTTTTGGAACGAGAGCTTGTAGACATGTTCATGAATACTTTGAAAGATCCATATCTGAACATGATGGTTGGATATGCTTCCTCCGAATTTTCAAATTTGGTTGTCGTAGGAGAACGAATTGAAAATGCCTTAAAGATGGGTAAAATCCAGGATATTGCTAGTGTTTCCGAACTCACAGAAGAAGAGAAAAGCGAAACATGTGCAGTTTCGGAGATTGAAGAAGAGGAAGTCCCTGCTTATCCTCAGGTTCAGGTTCCCAACTATCAGATTGTACTAGTTTCTCCCAGCCAGTATATTCCACAAGCCTTTGCCACCACTATCAATCAACAACCCCAGATGGTCCAACAACAACCGATTCAGTATTTTCCGCAAAAGCAATGTGTTCCACATCAACAAGGTCATCCGAATCAACGCCAACCTAGAAGTAATTTGGAACGAAGAAATGCTCCGTTGTACCAGATTCCTATGACATACAGTAAACTTCTGCCATATCTAGTTCAAAGCTTATTGGTGGTTCCTAAATCTCTAAAACCTCCACCACAGCCGTTTCCACCTGGGTATGACCCTAATGTGCAATGTGGATATCACGCTGGATCAGCAGGGCACTCAACTGAGGACTGCAACGCTTTCAAAGCCAAAGTACAACAGTTGATTGATGGTAGGCATATAACCCTTCAGGAAGGAAACATGTGGGTGAATGGAATTCCTTTGCTCGAATGAATGCCTAGATTTCAGAAAGTCCCCAACGTCAACAAATTCCCTGTTTGAACTCGTTGGTAGGATAATAATAAAAGCACCACAGATCCTTGTGCAACTTCGTCGGAATCTTTTTTCTATGTGGTAATCAAGAGTGTTTTGTAGACGCATCTCTCATTCTCAAGGTTCTTGTGCCCAGTTGTATTCCCGAGAGTTGGTGTTTCAGTTGGTGTTTTGGTCTTTCCTCACAACATATAGCTTTTCTAAGTTTGATGACCACGCAAGGTTCCTCCGTGTTTGATGGTGAATACTTCTCTGACATCTATGCTTGGGGCTCCTGCACGAGGGATAAGCAATACGTACTATTATCTTGAGCATTGCATCACTCGCATTGCTCGAATCCCTAAAGTAAGGCAAAAATTTACAACTCTTGAGTAACTTCGTTGGAGTTTTCTTTTGAAGTAATCTGAAGTGTTTGGAAGGAATGGCATAAAGTATTCAAGATCAACAAGTCCAGACGGAGTCAAGCCTCCTCAACTTTGGCAATCATCAATTCATTTTTGCATTTTCATTTGTAATTTTCCTTGTTTTGTTAAATGTTTCTTCCATGTAAAACTTATTTGTTTTTAATAAAAATAAAAATGCACTGTGTATGCTAGTTTTGAATCAATCCATTCGTGTTCACTCATATCTTTCTGTCTATCGATATCAAACTTTTGACTAAAGCAAAAAACATCAAAAGGAGAATGATGAAAAAATAATAAAAATGCAAAATCTCTAATTGTATGCTTTTGAATAAAACCCCGCTGAGGATGTACAGGCATTGTTTCAAATCCCCAAACACCAGAGATATAAGGGAGATAGACCCTCGTTAACCCCTTTGAGCCTTGAAGTAGGAGTTTCCTTTCTGTCCAGAAAAAACCCTCACATTTAACCCAAGGGCAGGGTAGCATTCAATTAATCTGATCGAGCGTTCAAAATTCATCAGGAGCATGCATCCAAGGGTACAACAATGGTTATATTTCAAAAGGTTGAGAAAAATCAATACCGCAATGGTAATCCCTCATCAATCAAAGAATGAGGCAGTCACAATCACCTCCAACAAATCAGAGATTCAGGATCACACGACTTGTCAAAAAAAAAGTGAATAAAAAAAAAAGAGCCCTCTAAGTCAATAACTTGAAAACAAGTGACTTAGGCAAAAGTTAGGGCATCCCGCTGGACTACAAAAGAGAATTCAAAAAGAACTTGTCCAGGAAAAAGTTAGGGAAATAAAAAAGGAAAAGCAAAGCAGAAGCGAAAAACAAGGGTTATAAGACCCTCATCAAAGGAACAAAGTCGTGTGATCAGACACCAAAAACAAAAGGTAAAGTGACTGTCATGTCCAAATACTTCATCGATTCTTCAATCATCTCAAACTCCTCTTGAAGGATGAACGCTCGTATCAGGTTAAGTTGAACTTAAGACTGGAGAACATCACGAAGAATGGGTGGGTTAGGTTAGACTTTGAGCCCTAAATCCTTGTTTCTAAAACAGTGAACCAAGCCGCATTACAAGCCTTAAAAGACCTAATTGAAGCAGGGTTTATTTCAAAAGCAAGCTGTGTAAAACTGACTCCCAGATGTTTGCTTACTATTTATGTTGATACCGATATGACAAATAATTCAAACACTGAATGTCACAACTTTGTTTCAATAATTTTGATCTCAAAGCTAGCAAAAGCATTGCATTAAAATTATCATCTTCAAAACAAATATCTTTTACTTGTGAACAAATACTTGGCATCAAGGAAGATCAAACAATGAACAATTGCAGAAAAAGTTGATCGATTCCATGAGCCATTCACTTCAAAGGTTGATTACTCCAAGAGGCAAGTTATGCGAAAACTCTGTCAACTGAGGCAATCTGGGGCAGTCAAGTCGAGGAATCTCTCTTGGGTTCAATCAATCTGGGGAAGTTACGTCGAGATTTGACAAATCTCTCCAAGGATCCTTTGGGGCAAATTCCCTCGTAGTTCATGAATCTTGGGGCACAACCTTCTGAGTCGTACTGTCTCTCTCCGATCATAGGAGTTTATTTCTCCTGGAACTTTGGTATCTCCCCAAGCACATGAGTTTATTTCTCATGGGGGGTTTGTTCCGCTCCCCCAACCTGGGCTCCTTATCTGAATTTCTCATCCTCAACATGGTGAATCGAGGGAATCTCCTCAAACTCACTGTCATACCCCAAAATTTGCCCATACTATTTCTCTCATACAAATGCAAATCAATACACAAAGCTCATAAACATTTTCTCCTATACAAGGGCTTTGAAGTAGGGTTTGACTTATTTAAAGGGAAATCATTGAATCCATGGTTCCAAGACATTTCATATGACTCAATATATCCCACATTACCTCCATGACAAGTATTAAGGCCTATCTCAAAGCTCTGGTTACTCAAAAGTTCAGAAGGTCAACAGTCGACTGGTTGACCTAAAAAAGTCAATTGTGGTCAAAGCAAAGTCAAAACTCCTGATTTTTTGTCAACATCCTCATATTAAAGTATCATTCACCATTTGATCAAGAATTCATCAAGGAAAGGTCAAAAATCAACAAATCAAAAAGTTTCTAAATTAGGGTTTGTATAGGAGGAAGTCAACTGAACTTTGACCAGCCATAACTCCCACATGGAACATCAGAAATTTTCCATCCAAAGCTCGTTTTGAAGGAAATTTGATTCTCTACAAAATTTTCTCTCACATGCCAAGTCCAAAAATGCTTCATTTGAGAGATATGGACTAAAACATTATAGGTCCTTTTCAAAAGTCAACAAGAAGACACTTTTTTCAAAAGGACATACAAGGAGCATGGAAAATAATTTTGATATGAGACCAAAGACACTGGTTAGAGGACTCTCTAAGGTTTCTAAAAAGTCCTAGAAATCTTCCATACCTCAAAAATTGAGAGAGATAGGCCTTGTCAAAGTTGGACCATTTCGGAGGGAAAAGTGTGAAGAAAAAGATTCAAATTGATTTCTTTTGCAAAGGGACCCAATATTTCTTGGTCCAATCTTCATCTTTATGATATCCAAGGCCCCAAGCCCCTTTGCCACGAATTTTTATATTTTTATTTGATTTTTTATGAATTATTAATCATTTTAAAAGTAATAGATAATTCATAGAAATTATGTGAAAATCAAATATTTGATTTAAAAGCATATGGGAATCAAATCCAATCATTATTTATGTCATATAGCCCATATAATTTCATGGATATGGTGATTGAATCAATTGAGGTCAAAAATAGAAATAGTCAATACCAATTTTCAATCAAATTTCTCCAAATCCAATCTCATGGTTTAATGGATATTTGATTCAGGTTATGACCTAAAAGTGGTCCATTATATATGTTTGACAAACCCTGGTGAAAGAGGGTTGGATTTTCGCTGCCCAAGAGCCGAGCTCATATAATTGAAGAAAAAGTGAAAGTGGTTCTTGGAGTTGGAGACCGATTGAAGAAGTTTTGGAGACCCAGGCGCATTCTTAGAACAACACTGAGTGATTTACGATCATCATCAAGCCCAGGCACGCAACCAATTCGCCATAGCAAGTCACGGTTTGCTCTTCTTTTTTATCTTTCGATTCCAAAGATTCATGAAATATAAATACAATTTGAGTGCATAATCTTGTTAGACATATCGCATTGAGTGTTCCTGCGTGATTAATTCAATGTTTGCAATCGTATATGGTGAACCACCATGGATGAGTTTTTAGGGTTTCCGAATGGGGATTCTTGATACAGGTGGAATTAGCCTTGATTATAGGCATGGTTGAATTCGGATCGGTGAGACAAGCTCATCTATGGCTTCACTTTTTATTTGTTGTTGTTCGTATGTGTTTTTAAGCGTGCAGGGACATATAGCGACGTCGAAAAACCGTGGGTATAGCCCTCTGAAAAAAAGCCAAACGGAGAAGACGATGTAGTCCAGGGCGCGCGTTTTTTTGTTTTTAATTTGTTCAAATAAATTGATTTTATATAATGTTTGCGAAACGATATATTAACAGCGGACGAATGCTAGCCTAGTGGAGAAAGAGCGCGTCCAAAGGCGTTTGTATGCAAGGTCAGGGGTTCGATCCCTGGGTTTTGAAAACTGTTTTTTTTTTCAACATTTTGCTGTGCTTGCTATACAGATCTGGTACGCCTCAGGTATGCCTGCCTACCGTGTGTCTTCAAATATCCACCATTTGATTATCAGATCTCCACATCCAAGGAGCTCTATAGCGCCCGCCTATTGTGCACCTACAGGGATGAGCTACACAGGATCATAAAAGCTAAGTTTTAGTTTTTATTTTATTTTAGTAATTTCTTTATTTGTTTATCTTTGCTTTGTTTTAAAATATAAACATTTTTTATTTCTTTTCTTTTCAACTTAAAACCTTTTTAAATAATAAATTTAGATTAATGTTTTATTAATTAATTTCAAAATTTGATTTTAGTAAATATCTTAATTTAGTTTTAATTAATTAAAATTACTTTAATTAATTTAAAAATTAAGATTAATTAATCTAAAATCAATTTAGGGTTCACAAATTTATTTTAAATAGGATTAGCCAATTTTAAAATTAATTAGGTTGAAAACCAATAATTAATTAAATTAATTTACCATTATACTCAATTTGAATCCTAATCAGGGTTTGCGACGAACATTCCAATACACTGAAATATTTCTTTTCTATGCCTTTTCAGGGTTATCAACATGGTTTCTTCCGACTACGCGCCACGCCTCTTACGAAGCTAAGTCCCGACTTTGCTTCCTTTTATCTTATTATTTATTCCTTATTAGGGTTTATTCTTAAAAGCCAATGAACTGTCCATACACTCACTTCTTATTTTTTCTGTCCATTCTCAATGGTCAGAGTCAATGCTTCAGGCAAACCTCGACCATCAACCTTCAAATTCAAAGCTAAGTGCCTGTTTACTTATTTGTTTATTTTAAATCTCTTTATTCTTTATTCTCAGGGTTAGTAGCGTTTGCCTCTGAACCGATAATGCACTCACCCCTCTGTTTATTCTTTCTTTTCCAATTTTCAGGGTTTATCGAATGCCAAAGCTACGCGTATTGGTAACCCTAAACCCTAACTCTAATATTTTCTATTTTAATTGTTTAATTATATCCCCTGGTTTCAATTCCCCTCTCCTCCGCTGGTTACAATTTCCCTTCCTCGTATTTGTTATATTGCGTGGTTAGTAATCCTAGGGAGTGCAAGCCTTAAATAAATTTAGATAATTAATTATAAGATAAATATCTGAATCTAATCACATGATTGTTGCACACACGCCCGCTTTTAGGTAAACCTCTTTGTTGCCTGTTGCCTGTTGCCTTGTTGCCTGTTACCTTGTGATTTTCTGCAGAATAGCCAGTCCCTCGAATACGAGGATACCTCAGCCATGTTGCCTCGATTAAAGATCATGGTCCCTAATGATGCCGCCTTTGATACACTAAAAATGATCTCGACCCTCGGAAGTTGCCTACGAAAAGGCTGAGGTATTCTCTGGTTGCCTACGAAAAAGGCTATTCTGATCCTTCCCTTAGACTACCTGCCTCTCTATGGTATGGGTCAGTCTTATGGCAAAGGATATTTCGATGACCCGTTTACCTCCAAATGAAAGGCTTCCTGCCCTCTATGGCATGGATAGACCCTTTCACCCTGAAAGGCTAAAAGAACTCTTTTTTTCAAATTATAAGGTAATTGCCCCTAATTGCCTTGCTCTGGCTAAAATGTCTTTTATCAACTTTTTCTTAAACAAACACTCTCATGGCTACGCTCATTTACGAGCTAAAGTCCTTGTTTCTTCATCTTCTATACATTTCTAAACTTTTGGTTTCGAAACGAGTAAGAGCCCATGGAAAACCATGGATGCGAAGGGTGCTTTACACCTTCCCTTTGCATAATTACCCCCCGAACCCTGTTTTCTTTAAAAAGGTTTTTTTCTGTTCTTTTAGCCTTTCTGATTTAATTTGGATAAAATAAAAGTCGGTGGCGACTCTTGCTTACCGCAACATTTTCGATTAAAAGTCAGTTCACCGTATTACAGAACTGGCGACTCTGCTGGGGATAAATTTCGATAAAAGAGGGGTTACCTTAAAAGTTTAGGATTCACTTTAAATGTTTTCTATTGTTTGTTTTTCTTGTTTTAATTTCCAAGGCTGTTTTGGGAATTCTGGTGTGTGAAAGGTCCTACACCCGGATCTAGTGTACCTTAAGTATGTGGCATGAGACCAGGAAAGTTGTACGACATGTATCGTTATGGTTGAACTGGTGGCCACCGTTAGTGCGGCGCTTTGGTTTGTCCTGATGGCCCTTGAATCTGATCGAGGAGACATTTGGCTACCGCGTGGTGTCATGAGCACTAATTCGCCTTTAGAACCTTAGTTGAACTTGACTTTGGCTTATAAGAAGTAGCGAGATGGCTGGCTTCGGATTCCTGATTGAAGCCGGTTGATACTCGATGCTACACTCATTGAGATTGGACTCAAGGGATGCTTTTGGCTGGCCGATTGAGTGCTATGTTGAGACAATGCCCACGAGAAAGATCAGGGATATGAGCACCATAGAACCTGGTTACTTTTTAGGACAAGATGAACCAACTAAACGAAAGGAAGAAGGGTACATACCTCTGGACCACGTGCAAGCCTAACCATAAGGCAAAATTGTGTGACTTGTGTGACTTGCGTGACTTGTTGGTGTTTGCTACTAACCTTCGTTTCCTTGCAGGTTTTGTTAAAAGGACTTGTTTGTCCTTACTACCCCACACTATGCCTAATGAACTGCATTCGCATAACATCATGACATCATGACATCATAAGCATAACATGATTTAACTAACCCTTTCAAGGATCTTAGGGATTTAGGGCGCACAACTTCAGGTGCTCTTATCAAGGACTGAATTCCTAATCAAGGGGCAAGAGGATTTATTTTCCTCTAGCCACATACCTTCCAATTCAGAGACACAGTACCTATCAAGGGGCAAGAGGACTTATTTTCCTGTAGCCATATACTTTCAAAATCAGAAGTTTCCCGAATCAGAGGCGATGACCCACTCGATATGGTGAGCTTGATTCTCAAAGAAAGACGTTCAAAGACAAAAATTAGATTTCTTCAGACAAAGACGCGACCAAATCACTTTCTAATGTTTCTAACTAAAAGCCTAAAGATCCTTGAAAATATTGCATCTACATTCATAACATCGCATAACAGGTTTCTTACAATAGGTCTCTCATCCTCCCTCGCTGTTTATTTCAGCATCATGGACCTTGAGCAATCTGTCAAAAATCTCCAAGCTCAGAACAACCAATTCCAAGGGATGATCTTTAACTTGGCCAAGGGGCAAGAAGAATTAAAGGCACTTCTGATCAAAAAGGAGAAGGATCAACATAAGCATCAAGGTGGCCAAGATAATAAGAGATCCAAGCCTAAGCGATCATTTTCTCTGTTACCCATGTCGCTGTCTCAAGTTCTGCAACAACTGCTCAATCAGAACTTGATAACCTTATTACCTTCATATTCAATTCCTACAAATCCTGCTCCTGGGTATAAGTATCATGCGAGATGTGCTTATCATTCGAATAGTCCTGGTCATGATACAGAGGATTGTGGACCGTTGAAACACAAGATTCAAGATTTAATTGATGAAAAGATCATTGACTTCAACTCACCTGAAGAACCTCACATGACTAAGGCTGTGTACAATCGGAAAGGTCGCAATGAACACAACCAATCTGTGGGGACAATTCTAATCTCTACACCAGTTCAACAACAAAGACACAAGTCAGATACACCCAAGCGTCAGTTCACAAAGATCAACATGCCGTTGGCTCAGGCATTACAACATTTGTTGAGAGCAAACTTGATTACTGTGAGGGATCCTCCTATAAAGCCCAACACTTCCGCTCCTAGCTATAAGCCCGATGCGAGGTGCGCATATCACTCCAATAGCCCTGGACACGATACGAATGATTGTTGGCCATTGAAGAACAAGATCCAAGATATGACCGATACTGGTGAAATTAAATTCCCTCATCCCAAGACTCCCGTAGTGATCACTACTCCAAGGCATAATCACGACAAGACTGACTAATGTCTGAAGTGGATGAACTTTTAATCATTAGCTTTACTTTCATTTGCAATTTCTATTCTGTTTGTTTAAACATTCGACTTATGATAGACATTATCTGCTTTAATAATTATCATCAGTGCATTGCATATGTTTGTCTTGAATAAATTATTTCGTTATCACTCATTTTAAATTATGTCTTTACTCCGCATATGTTTTGTGATACTCAACTCCTGCTAATCTGTAAACCTTTTAAGGGAGGATGACGAAAACGATACCGCAACCTCATACAGTATGCTTTTGAACAGACTATGCTGACGATGTACAGTCATTGTTTCAATTCCTAAATAGTGGAGATATAAGGACGTTAATCCCTCGTCAACCCCTTTTGAGCCTAAGGAGTAGAAGTTTTCTTTTTGTACGAAAAAAAACGCATTTTTAACCTGGGGCAGGGTAGTTCTCAGTTAATTTGGCTGTGCATTCTATTTTAAGAGAATCATTCAGTACACCTTTCAACAAAGGTTTCAATCACGAGCGTTCATCCGCACACATCAAAGAAGCGTGGGAGATGTCAATCAAAAGCTAATAATAGCTCATCAATCATTAAGCAAGGCAGTCAATATCTTTCAAAAATAAAACGAATGAATGGAAAACATATATACAAAGAAAAGCCTGCTAAGTCAAAAATCAAAGACTTAGGCAAAAGTCAAGGCATCCCGCTGACTGTAAGCTCAAAATAGACAGTTCAGGCAAAAGTTAGGGATATCAAAAAGATGAAAAGAGAAGTCAATAAATTCCTGAACAACACAATGTTGTGACTACCAAAAGGAAGAAATGACTACCATCTCAAAAGTTCTCTTTGCTTGTGAACCATCATCATTATCAAAGGTGCAAATCCAAAAGTCTCTTGAAACCTGAATGCATAAGTTGAATTAACTGAGCTTAGAACGGAAGATCATCACGAAGAAGAGATGGGTACAAATAAATTTTGAGCCATTATCCTTTGTTTCTTAAACCGTGAACCAAGCCACGTTACAGCCCTTGAAAGTCCTAATTGAAGCATGGTTAGTTCGAAAGCATACTGTCCCCAAAAAGGTATCCTGACTCCTTGAGGTTTACCACAAATGCCGAGTTGATATCACATTTTTACAAACACCACGTTGTTACAAATATCATGTTTTTACAAATGTCATGCTTTATTACATCCTGTTTTAAATGTTTTCAAAAACTCAAGACAAACGTATGCATTGCATCTCATGAATTCATTATTAAACAAATTCTGCTACATAATTTCAAATGTTAGCATCAGAAAGAACTTGCACAGGGTACAACTAATGACTGAAAATTATCCCGATAGACAAGATTACTCCGAGAAGCAATGTCTCTACGTATACAAGAGGCATGACACGTTTTTCCCAATCAATCTGGGGCAATCAAGTCAAGATTTCGAGAATCTCTCAAAGATGCCAAAAACAATCAGGGGCATGCATCCAAGTCAATCTGAATCTATTTCCAATCAACATGGGGCATTGTCCTGGGCCTATGATTACGAGGGGCATGACGCCCATAGTGCACATCTCATAAAGTCCTCGCGAGGCGAATCTTTCCAAAGTCCCTACTAGCAGGGGCAAATCTATGCAAGTCCAGTTTGACATCTTGATCAACACTCAATGATGTGTCCTAATCAAATCCAAGAATGGTAGTTACTATAATATTGGGGGCAACATCCAAGACATCCATGTCTCCCCACAGAGCCGGGTTCACAAGATCATATCCCCACAGAGCAATTCTCAAGAAGACATCTTCAAACATACTCATCCCGACAAAGACATGACTCCCCAACAGAGTTTACATCTTCAACACTACCGGTTCTCCGACACTCTGCTCTCCTCCAACATGGTTTATCAATATCTCTTATCCCCAGTCTGGGCACATCAAGTTACTGATCATCCCCAAGCAAAAATCATAAATCCCCAGCTTATGTCTTCAAAACAAGATCAGACATCAAAGTCACAATGATACAGAGATTTATTTTCTCAGAACAATATTAGTCATACATCATATACATCACATACATATTCATACATCGCATACATCACTTCATGATACATAGCATATAAGTTTCTCATTTATTTTAAGAAACTCATTACATAACACATGCATCACGATATTGCATAAAAACTTGCTATGTCTATTGCAGGATACAGACAAACGAACAAAATCTCCAACTTTCCAAGATCTAATTCAGTTACTACGAACAGTACTGACACGATCAACATTCAAAGATCTAATTCTATCATCACGAACGGTGTAGACACGATCATCTTCCAAGATCTAATTCATATACCACGAACGGTAATGACACGATCATTTTCAAAGATCTAATTCTATCATCACGAACGGTGTGGACACGATCAATGACCAACTAAGTCTAATTCAGCTACTACGAACGGTACTGACACGACAAAAGATCTAATTCGGTTACTACGAACGGTACTGACACGGTCAACTCTCAGAGATCTAATTCTATCATCACGAATGGTGTAGACACGATCACTGACCTTTCCAGTCTAATTCAGCTACTACGAACGGTACTGACACGACAAAAAGATCTAATTCTATCATCACGAACGGTGTAGACACGATCATCTTCCAAAGTCTAATTCAGTTACTACGAACGGTGCTGACACGACCAACTCTCCAAAAATCTAATTCATCTACTATACGATCAACATTCAAACAACTACTTCTCAAACACTTCAGTCTCGACATCTGGATGGCATCTTTAAGCCCATCTCCAACAAATATTCCTCAATACAAAAAACATCAACCTGACGCATGGTTTTCCAGACATCTACGGATGCAATTTGGATTAGTCTAACGCACGACTCATCCATCAACCTGACGCACGGTTTTCCAGACATCTGAGAATGCAATTGAGAATAGTCTAACGCACGATTTATTCTTCGACCTAACGCACGGTTTTCCAGACATCTGAGGATGCAATTGAGAATAGTCTAACGCACGATTTATTCTTCGACCTAACGCATGGTTTTCCAGACATCTGAGGATGCAAATGAGAATAGTCTAACGCACGATTTATTCTTCGACCTAACGCACGATTTTCCAGACATCTGAGGATGCAATTGAGAATAGTCTAACGCACGATTTTCCAGACATATGAGGATGCAATTGAGAATAGTCTAACGCACGATTTATTCTTCGACCTAACGCACGGTTTTCCAGACATCTGAGGATGCAAGCTAGACCCAGTCTAACGTACAACTCAACCTAAGTCTAAGGCTCAGAAACTGTCTAACGTACGACACATTCTAACTCTCAAGTATATCAAGTCGGATGGCATCTTCAAGCCCATGTCCATCATACATCTTCTCGAAACACCTGGATGGCATCTTCAAGCCCATCTCCGACAAAAGTCCCTACTTCAGCTAGGGCAAATTTCTTGGTATTCTAGTGTTCAATCATCTTCCACCTTCAGACACCGATTGGCATAAAAACCACTCTACATCTTCAGGTTTAAGATAATTGAATAGGGGCAGCTGTCATACCCCAAAACTTGCCCATACTATTTCTCTCATACAAATGCAAATCAATACACAAAGCTCATAAACATTTTCTCCTATACAAGGGCTTTGAAGTAGGGTTTGACTTATTTAAAGGGAAATCACTGAATCCATGGTTCCAAGACATTTCATATGACTCAATATATCCCACATTACCTCCATGACAAGTATCAAGGCCTATCTCAAAGCTCTGGTTACTCAAAAGTTCAGAAGGTCAACAATCGACTAGTTGACCTAAAAAAGTCAACTGTGGTCAAAGCAAAGTCAAAACTCCTGATTTTTTTGTCAACATCCTCATATTAAAGTATCATTCACCATTTGATCAAGAATTCATCAAGGAAAGGTCAAAAATCAACAAATCAAAAAGTTTCTAAATTAGGGTTTGTATAGGAGGAAGTCAACTGAACTTTGACCAGCCATAACTCCCACATGGAACATCAGAAATTTTCCATCCAAAGCTCGTTTTGAAGGAAATTTGATTCTCTACAAAATTTTCTCTCACATGCCAAGTCCAAAAATGCTTCATTTGAGAGATATGGACTAAAACATTATAGGTCCTTTTCAAAAGTCAACAAGAAGACACTTTTTTCAAAAGGACATACAAGGAGCATGGAAAATAATTTTGATATGAGACCAAAGACACTGGTTAGAGGACTCTCTAAGGTTTCTAAAAAGTCCTAGAACTCTTCCATACCTCAAAAATTGAGAGAGATAGGCCTTGTCAAAGTTGGACCATTTCGGAGGGAAAAGTGTGAAGAAAAAGATTCAAATTGATTTCTTTTGCAAAGGGACCCAATATTTCTTGGTACAATCTTCATCTTTATGATATCCAAGGCCCCAAGCCCCTTTGCCACGAATTTTTATATTTTTATTTGATTTTTTATGAATTATTAATCATTTTAAAAGTAATAGATAATTCATAGAAATTATGTGAAAATCAAATATTTGATTTAAAAGCATATGGGAATCAAATCCAATCATTATTTATGTCATATAGCCAATATAATTTCATGGATATGGTGATTGAATCAATTGAGGTCAAAAATAGAAATAGTCAATACCAATTTTCAATCAAATTTCTCCAAATCCAATCTCATGGTTTAATGGATATTTGATTCAGGTTATGACCTAAAAGTGGTCCATTATATATGTTTGACAAACCCTGGTGAAAGAGGGTTGGATTTTCGCTGCCCAAGAGCCGAGCTCATATAATTGAAGAAAAAGTGAAAGTGGTTCTTGGAGTTGGAGACCGATTGAAGAAGTTTTGGAGACCCAGGCGCATTCTTAGAACAACACTGAGTGATTTACGATCATCATCAAGCCCAGGCACGCAACCAATTCGCCATAGCAAGTCACGGTTTGCTCTTCTTTTTTATCTTTCGATTCCAAAGATTCATGAAATATAAATACAATTTGAGTGCATAATCTTGTTAGACATATCGCATTGAGTGTTCCTGCGTGATTAATTCGATGTTTGCAGTCGTATATGGTGAACCACCATGGATGAGTTTTTAGGGTTTCCGAATGGGGAGTCTTGATACAGGTGGAATTAGCCTTGATTATAGGCATGGTTGAATTCGGATCGGTGAGACAAGCTCATCTATGGCTTCACTTTTTATTTTTTGTTGCTCGTATGTGTTTTTAAGCGTGCAGGGACATATAGCGACGTCGAAAAACCGTGGGTATAGCCCTCTGAAAAAAAGCCAAACGGAGAAGACGATGTAGTCCAGGGCGCGCGTTTTTTTGTTTTTAATTTGTTCAAATAAATTGATTTTATATAATGTTTGCGAAACGATATATCAACAGCGGACGAATGCTAGCCTAGTGGAGAAAGAGCGCGTCCAAAGGCATTTGTATGCAAGGTCAGGGGTTCGATCCCTGGGTTTTGAAAACTGTTTTTTTTTTCAACATTTTGCTGTGCTTGCTATACAGATCTGGTACGCCTCAGGTATGCCTGCCTACCGTGTGTCTTCAAATATCCACCATTTGATTATCAGATCTCCACATCCAAGGAGCTCTATAGCGCCCGCCTATTGTGCACCTACAGGGATGAGCTACACAGGATCATAAAAGCTAAGTTTTAGTTTTTATTTTATTTTAGTAATTTCTTTATTTGTTTATGTTTGCTTTGTTTTAAAATATAAACATTTTTTATTTCTTTTCTTTTCAACTAAAACCTTTTTAAATAATAAATTTAGATTAATGTTTTATTAATTAATTTCAATATTTGATTTTAGTAAATATCTTAATTTAGTTTTAATTAATTAAAATTACTTTAATTAATTTAAAAATTAAGATTAATTAATCTAAAATCAATTTAGGGTTCACAAATTTATTTTAAATAGGATTAGCCAATTTTAAAATTAATTAGGTTGAAAACCAATAATTAATTAAATTAATTTACCATTATACTCAATTTGAATCCTAATCAGGGTTTGCGATGAACATTCCAATACACTGAAATATTTCTTTTCTATGCCTTTTCAGGGTTATCAACATGGTTTCTTCCGACTACGCGCCACGCCTCTTACAAAGCTAAGTCCCGACTTTGCTTCCTTTTATCTTATTATTTGTTCCTTATTAGGGTTTATTCTTAAAAGCCAATGAACTGTCCATACACTCACTTCTTATTTTTTCTGTCAATTCTCTTCAGGCAAACCTCGACCATCAACCTTCAAATTCAAAGCTAAGTGCCTGTTTACTTATTTGTTTATTTTAAATCTCTTTATTCTTTATTCTCAGGGTTAGTAGCGTTTGCCTCCGAACCGATAATGCACTCACCCCTCTGTTTATTCTTTCTTTTCCAATTTTCAGGGTTTATCGAATGCCAAAGCTACGCGTATTGGTATCCCTAAAACCTAACTCTAATATTTTCTGTTTTAATTGTTTAATTATATCCCCTGGTTTCAATTCCCCTCTCCTCCGCTGGTTACAATTTCCCTTCCCCGTATTTGTTATATTGCGTGGTTAGTAATCCTAGGGAGTGCAAGCCTTAAATCAATTTAGATAATTAATTATAAGATAAATATCTGAATCTAATCACATGATTGTTGCACACACGCCCGCTTTTGGATAAACCTCTCTGTTGCCTGTTGACTTGTTGCCTGTTACCTTGTGATTTTCTGCAGAATAGCTAGTCCCTCGAATACGAGGATACCTCAGCCATGTTGCCTCGATTAAAGATCATGGTCCCTAATGATGCTGCCTTCGATACACTAAAAATGATCTCGACCCTCGGAAGTTGCCTACGAAAAGGCTGAGGTATTCTCTGGTTGCCTACGAAAAAGGCTATTCTGATCCTTCCCTTAGACTACCTGCCTATCTATGGTATGGGTCAGTCTTATGGCGAAGGATATTTCGATGACCCGTTTACCTCCAAATGAAAGGCTTCCTGCCCTCTATGGCATGGATAGACCCTTTCACCCTGAAAGGCTAAAAGAACTCTTTTTTTCAAATTATAAGGTAATTGCCCCTAATTGCCTTGCTCTGGCTAAAATGTCTTTTATCAAATTTTTCTTAAACAAACACTCTCAAGGCTACGCTCATTTACGAGCTAAAGTCCTTGTTTCTTCATCTTCTATACATTTCTAAACTTTTGGTTTCGAAACGAGCAAGAGCCCATGGAAAACCATGAATGCGAAGGGTGCTTTACACCTTCCCTTTGCATAATTACCCCCGAACCCTATTTTCTTTAAAAAGGTTTTTTTCTGTTCTTTTAGCCTTTCTGATTTAATTTGGATAAAATAAAAGTCGGTGGCGACTCTTGCTTACCGCAACATTTTCGATTAAAAGTCAGTTCACCGTATTACACTCACCATCCCCAAGCAGTTCAAGATGTAGGGAAAGTCAAATGAAATCACTTCCTCCCCAACAAAGCTACATTTCAACCATCTGTGCAGTTGCTAAGGATCTTTGGTACTGTAGGGTTTCCAACACCGATCCATATTGGCATCTCAAGACAACGACCAATGGACCCCAATAATCATGCTTCTCCATCATTCTAGCGCCTTTATTTGGCACTTTGCATATAGTTTTCATTGCATACGACATTGCATCCTCAAAAGCGTAGCATATCCATCAAAGTGGATCATTACGCCATACAAAAATTCAAACATGCATCAATGCATAAGCCAGTTTGTATGTGCCCAAAAGGTACGAAGTAATATATATCCCAAGAAGAAGTGTCATCTTCTCTCTCCAGTGTGGATCAGACACAATGCCTTTCTTCATCAAAATCGTTGTCTCCAAGGTTATTTCCTGTATGATGCGCGCAGATTAGAGTGCGAATGAGGGTGGGCATTCAACCCATTTCATTTTTCAATCATTTGAGTAACCATACTTGGTGTGTGGCAATTCGAACGATTGCCGCTCTTGAGGAGTTACACCCCGCCTTTGGCCTGAGGGATTAATGTAATTCTTATGCTTCGCCAGCATCAATATCTCCGTGATTCTTCCGTGTTTACTAATATCTTTTGGTCGAGTCTAGTCGTCACTAGTCTCTGTGGTAATTTTCCCTCATGTGGACAAACTTTTCAGATCCAACCCCCGTGTTGTGAATCCTTTGCCTTCCGTCCTGGCAAACCATTTCAAAATCCAGTTCCCGTCCTGGTAATCATTCTCAAAATCCACTTCCCGTCCTGGTAATCATTCTCAAAATCCAGTTCCCGTCCTGGTAATCATTTTCCAAATCCAGTTCACGTCCTGGTAATCATTTTCCAAATCCAGTTCTCGTCCTGGTAATCATTTTCCAAATCCAGTTCCCGTCCTGGCAATCATCTTTCCAAGTCCAGTTCCCGTCCTGGTAATCACTCTTCAAAGCCCAATTCTCGCCTTGGCAAACCTTTTTTCAAAGTCCAATTCCCGCCTTGGCAAGCTTTTTCAAAGTCCAATTCTCGCCTTGGCAAACTCTTTTTCAAAGTCCAATTCTCGCCTTGGCAAACCTTTTTTCAAAGTCCAGTCCTCGCCCTGGCAAATCATTTCTTTCATTTTCAGTCCTCGTCTGATATCCTAGGTGAAGTCAGTTCTCGCCTGACAACCACCATTCATCCATAATTTCTTACCGTAAAACCAATTCCCCATCCCCAGCAAATCATCATTCTCTTTCCCCATTCAACCATTACATACCATTTCACCACCCATCAGAAAGGCTGAAAAAATTACTCTTTCCCTAGCAGATATCCAAAACAAAAAATAAAGATGACAATCACACTCATTTCAGGACAAATTTCTAGTACTTTGATATTTAATCCTCTTCTACCTCGAACGTTCGAAAGGCTGACGCCAATCTCACCTCCAGGTTTAAGATGATTAAATAGGGGCAGCTGTCATACCCCAAATTTGTCCTACCCCTAACTTATTTTAATTGGCTTAGACTTTTGCATTCATCTGCATATTCCACTAGGGCATTAACATGACATCGCATTCATTCATTAAATAAGCATCTAAAAGCATGGGATAAAAAAATCCTCTGGTGAATCGGGTTCTTACTGGTTTAAGGTTCCTACTACAGACAAGTTGGTTGAAATATGGAATCGGGGCTTTTGGTTCATGAATATTGGTCTCTTTCAATTGCAAGTTATTGGTCCACATTAATACTGATATTTCAAGGGAGAAAGGTGATTGCTTTTGAGAGGTTAAAAGTAAGCATGGATTAATTCTCAATCGGGTACACTCATTCATTGAAGGTTGTACCTATCCTCTACTTACGGTACAATTCACCTGGATGGAAGTTTGAATCTAAATGTTGGAACACCTTAGTTTCAATTACAAAGGGGAGACAAGGAAAATCAAAGCTACATGGAAATCAATATTCATATGGGGAAATCGACACTTGCATTCAAAAGTCAAACTACATAAATACCATCATCAAATTTCATTATATTTTCAAGACCTGATTCGATTGCATCACATAGTGAAAGCCATCAAATGCCGTTTCAATTCTCATCACAAAACCAACTGCATTGTACTTCCATACATTTGACATTACAATCCAAATACAAACCTCCCTCATTATCCAAATCATGTTCATTACAAAAGACCAATTGTTCATACATTTCAGTCCATACATTACATTATAAACTCATTACAAAAGTCAAAACAAAGAAAAATGGGATCCCATTCATTTGCAAGCATGATCAGCACGTTCACCATGTCTTAATTTTGCTTTGTTCCATGCTTTTCATACTGGTCCAATAGCCTGCATCATGACTTAAGAGTCAACCTTGCAACATCCATGCCAATGCAAGTCAGCCCCGTACAAACGTTACGATCCCGCGAAAGAACTCTGTAAAAAAAACAAAAACATGTTCAGACCGGCGTCGTACGGAACATAAAACATATCAATCCAAACAACATAAAAGGACTTTAGTCCAAAGGCATTCAAACAGTGGATATTTGAGACAAGATACATCACAACAAATTCAAGCATATCTACAAACCAAATTCAAAAAAGAGAAATCAGCATCATACAAAATCACTCATACAGAGGCATACATGTCCACCAAACTTATCCCTACACAATAGCCATTCAGACCTTCATACAAACATTCAAACCTCACCTGTCCAATTCATAAACCGGCCCGCAGTAATGCTACCTAAATCAAACCGCAACAGCTTCACAAAACAGTCTAAGCTCTCTTCCATACCTGCATCCATGAAAATAATTCAAACCAAAATCAGTCCCTGCATCAAGTAAAGAAGAACAAATTCAATCCCAAAACAATAAACAGCAGCACTGACTTTCTAAACCAGTTAGCAAACCAAACTTTCATCCATTACCCACTTCTATCCCTAACTTCCTTAAACATAACATCTAACTAACTTTTTCAAGCTAACTAACAGTTTTTAACTAACTTCCTACTTAACAGTTTCCAACTGTAACTAACTACCAACCAACTCTCATAACAGAAAACAGAATCATAACCACCTATAACTAACTTTCAAAACCATAACAATCCACCTGTTTCAAATCATTAAGCTTTTCTACCATTCAGAACCATACCACACATAATACATCCAAAGAAAACCAAAAACAGCCATATACATATGCATTTCAACATGTTCAAAAACCACATTTCTTCATACAAATTCTACATTTCACACTAAACTAAAATAAACCAAATAACCTGCATATCACACAAAAATACCACATCCATCCATACTATCACATAAACTCCCATTTTCCAATTCCCAAATTTCCTATCAATTACTAACTACAGCTAACAGTTTTACATAACTGTTCTAACCACCCATAACAAAAATCCAAACTAACTCCAACTCATCCTAACAGTCTCAACCAATTCCAGCTCAGCATACCATCCAAATAACTGTCCTAACCAACTCACAGACACCTCTCAACAGTTTTGTAACTAACTTGCTAAGCTCTAACAAACTATCACTAACAGCATATAACAGAAAGTTAGGGGAAGTAACTAACCGGGGGAACCTCTATATAACATCATCTACACCACCATCAATCTCTCTCTCCACATTCTTCAATTCATCTTCAATCTCTTCACTACCTTCAATCATTCATACTCTTCAACCCTCAACCTCCAATCTCCAAGAATTCTCTCTTGAAACTCCATAATCTTTATCTTTCTCTTCATTCATCTCACACCTTCTTCCATCTTCCTCCACCAATCCAATATCATCATCTCCATATTTCTCTTCATCATCTTCAATTCACTCTTTAATCATCTTCAATCTTCTTCTTGGAATTGAGACCAATCCTCACATTCTTTCGTCACGATTCATCATCTTCTTCGCTATACCTTCATCAATCATTCACGGCATATCAGAGAAAAAAGAGGATTCTCAGAATAGAAATTGAAAAGGAAGAAAATGATAATGGGATCGAAGAAGGAAAATTGTAACAGAGTTGGAAGATAACCTCTAACCGAATCAGAATTCCTCAGGCTATCAATTCATCTTCAACATCCAGAAATCTTCAATTACTACTCACAAAACCGTCATTGAACCTTCTCCAACAATCTAGAAGCCATTTGTTCTTCATCATCCAAGCTTCACACATCGATCTTATTCTTCGAGCAACCGCGACAACGCAGCAATCTTCAACAACCTCTGTGTATTCAACATCATCATAATCTTCAACAACTTCGCTCGACTTCCATCATCATAACAACAACGATTCGGAACTGAGCGGAGAGAATCGAGAGATTGAATCATTTGAGAGACGAAATTGAGAGATCGAAGGAAGAGATGAAGGTGGTCGGTTATGTGAATTGTGTTGGCGGTGACATATGGATACGGCCGCTCGAAGAAGACGACTTCTCCGACGCCGTCAGTGTTGAGACGGAAGGGAGAAGATGAGATCTTCAGAACTCCAATAGTCACAGGTAACGAACCCTAACCCCTTTTCTTTTTTTTGTTTTTATTTTTATTTTTTAATTTTAATTATAATTTTCCTTTTATTAAAATTGTAAAATCTGGAAATATGTTCATGGACCTCAACCCCGGCTACGATTTGCTAATCTCACCACCCAACTGAGCCCATCACACCATATGTTAGCCAAAAATCTGAATAATCTGAACAAAAACAAAACATTCTGCTTGGGCCACAACCATGGGCCCTGCGCCCTTAATTCAGATTGCACACTATATTTTCACTGAACCCCCCTGACTGATATTAATTCATGTTAGATATAGGATTTTTTCGCATCGTTTCTTTCTCTACATTTTCAGCATAATAAAAACATAAAAATCAATCACTTTTGTTATATTTTTTAGTTTGATAAAGAGATAATAAAACCTTTAAAATTTGTTAGATCTTTAGGTGATTGTTGACATTAAAAACCCATAAAAATGGTAGTATTTTTAGACTAATTTTAGTACTAATTTTTGAATTGCTTCTTTTATTTCTTTTCGTATCATTTCCATATTTTGTATAATTGTTGTGTGATTTTGTTACTTGTTTTTGGCCATATTTTTGGTCTACTTTGTTAATACCATTTTAATGCTCCTTTTAGAATTTAGTCACCATGTTAGCATTAGACTTAGATTAGAATCACAACATAGATTAGAAAATAGGCTAGTTCCCTTTCTCATTTCCTTTTCTTTTTCAACCTTAAAAAATCTAATAAATACTGACGAAGATCATACCGCTACTATTTTTCATAGTAGGAAAGAAATGATTGGGGCGTAGGCCCCGATGTATGTTCTTTTCTACTTAGCGGAAAATAAATGATTGAGGTGTAGGCCTCAGTGTATTTCTTAGCCACTATTTAGAGAAACGATTGAGGTGTAGGCCTTGATGTGTGTTCTCTAAATACTCAAAAAAACAAAACTCTTTTTGTATGATCTAAGTCGCAAATAATTTCCCTTTAAAAAACACCAATCAAAAAACGCTTAAAACACCTAATAAATGTTCAGACTTAAAACAAAGTAAGGAAGTGGTGCGAAGCCTTGTAGTAGGTCTTCATCATCATGGAATTACCCTAAAAGATACAAACCAATCTCTCTTTTTCTTCCTCCTAAGGGCAATGTTATTTCCGCTCGTACGCATCGTAGGTCGATCCCTTATGCAAGAGCGCGAACGTTAACTCCGCCCAATTAAAAAACACAAAAACAAACAGAAAAAACGTGAGCCGAGCTACGGTAACTCTGATTCCTGAAAAGGATACGTAGGCAGCGGGGTAGGGCCCGTGCGAGTACAATTCTTTCTTTTCCCTACATTTTGCATTCATTCGCATGTAGACATAGACATAGATACACCCTTTAGATAGAAACAAACATAGGTGGATACCATCGAGTACGATGGGCGTGAGGGGTGCTAGCACCTTCCCCTTGCGTAACCGACTCCCGTACCTAGATTCTCTGGTCGTAAGAACCTGTTCTTACCCTTTGTTAGGTTTTCTGATATTCCTTTCCCTTATGGGATAAATATATTGGTGGCGACTCTGTTCATTTTTCGCGAGCGTGCGACAGCAATTAGAAGCAATTACCCTAAATTTATAAAAAGTTCTTTTAGCCTTTCAAGGCTATCCATACCATAAGAGGGTAGGAAGTCCTTTTATTGGAGGTTGAAGGGTCATCGGAGTTATCGTTCGCCATAAGACTGACCCTGCCATAAAGAGGGCAGGTAGTCTAAGGGAAGGATAAAATAGTCATTCTTAGGCATCAGGCGAGGATACCTTAGCAATGGGACGAATCATTTTACTTCCGAGGCAATGTCGAGGGACAAACTTGATGATGAACTGAGGGCAACATTTGCTTTAGGTATCCTCGAAATCGAGGGACTTGACTATTCTATAATAAGAGGCAACAAAATTAAGGCAACAAGGCAGCAAATAAGGCAACAGACAACAAGAGGGGTTACCCAAAAGTGTGTGTGTGTGTGTGTAACTCGGTGAACTGACTTTTGTTTTTATAAGCAACAATGTTGCGGTGAGCATGAGGCGCCATCGACTTTTATTTTGTCCAATTTTAGGAAAGGTAAAAAGTACAAAAAAAGACCTTTTTTAAAAGAAAAACGGGCTCTGGGGTAAGTTATGAAAAGGGAAGGTGTAAGCACCCTTTTCATCCGTAGTTATCTACGGGCTCTTAATTTGCTTAGCTCATGTTTGTTTGTTTATTTTGAGTGTAAAAGGGACATAAGGACTTTAGCGTAAATGCGTAGCCTTAGTTTTTTAAAAGAGTATTGAAAAGATATTTTTAATTGAGCTAGGCATATTAAGAGCACTACTCTAAATAGTTGGTCTTTTTCTATGCCTTTTAAAGTTCCTAGGACTATCCATACTATATAAAAGTAGGTAGTCCTTGTTTATATTGGACGTGCGGGTCATCGAAGGGTCATCGTATGTTCGTTGAAGGCAACAAGTAGAGGTATCTTTAGCAAGTTCGAAGGGACGATCGTCACTTTTTCGTAGGCAACAATCAAGGGTCATCGAGGGACTTAGTGACGATTTTGTTTTGAGAGACCTTTTGCTAATGGGTACCTCTACATTTCAAGGGACACAACCTTATATTCGAAGGCAACCAAGAGGGTGTACCCTAGAGGTGAGTGTGTGAACAAGAGTGTGTCAATTTAAATATTTATCTTGAGTTAGTGAGCTAACGTCCAATTATTAGTCTTTCCATACAATCCTAACATACATCTAGCAGGTATATGGTACAGAGAATAAAAGCAGAAAGTAGAGTCCTACGCTATTACAGGGCTTCGGGGAGGGGGATAACAAGTTCAAAGAATGGGGATAAAAATTATTACACACCCAACATGTAAATTAAAGCATAAATTAAGCAATTAAATGTACAAAAATCGGTAACTTGCAAATGTCCACCGTAGTCCTAAGGCTCACATAGTACCTCACAAAAAAATCAATAAAATATTAGTACGGATAAAATGATAATGAATATAAATAATTATTGATTAAAAAAGAAAATCTGAAATAGCCATATTAAATTCTAAAAAAGGAAAATAAACAAAATATTTTTTGTATTTTTTAATGTTTTTTACTAAGTTAGTAAGGAAAATATTTTAAGTTGGTTAGATGTTTTTTTCTTAACAATTAAATCTAAACTAAGCTAATAATTCAGTAGCTAAATTAATCCTAAGTAATTAATTAAATAAGGGAAATTATTTTCATTTATTTTTAGAAAAAGAAAAAGACTAAGTTAGAACATTTAAAAAAAAAAAAAGCTACACACATTTTTTATACGTTTTTAGCTTTTGTATAGAAAAGAAGAAAAAAGTTTAAGTTAGTTTCAATAATCATAACAAAATAACTTAATAACCTGAATCCTAAAAAATGAAAATTTTATAATCTTATGACTTATGAAAACCAGATATTTTTATGTATATATTATTTTTATAATGACTATAAATTATAATTACATTAAAAAGTAAACCAAAAGGGTGGCTAGAAAAATGGGGAGCGCCCCCTATATCTCCCATAATAATTAAAGAAATTAAAACAAATTGAAATAAGTTAAAATTGGGATTTGAGATAATGTTGAGTTAAAAAAAAAAAAAACTCTCTCTTCTTCTCTCTCCGCGTTTCTGTTCTCTCACTGAACTATCACAATATTTCTAATCCTTCCAGAAATCAAAATCAAACTCTATTCTTTTCAAAATCAAAATCAAACAACAAAATTTCTAAACATTACCGCATGCCATCAATCAAATCATATTTGTCAAGCAACGTGAACAACATTCAGAACAAGTAGCAGCAAAATCAAGAGGCAAAGATTACCGAAATATATACGATTCGGATCGTGAGATGTTGTTCGATTGCTGCGTTCTGATTAAGATGATGCTTCGAATTGTTGAATGAATCTGTATTAGAGTTCGATCGTGGTAGGATCGGTGACGTAGTCACGTGGAGGCTGAGCGGCACGTCGACGGGTGTTGTGGTGTTGCCGTCGGATTCGAGGTCGGTGAGGTGATGGGCCTGGAGTCGGTAGTTGGGTTATCGATTGACGGCAGACATTGCGTCCGTGAGGGAGCAGCTCCGATCTCCTATTTCCCTGTTAGTAAAACAACAACAACAACAGAACATATTAACAGATGGTGTCTAAACGTGAAGCTGTGATTTGTGTGTATTACCCTAGGATTTCGACTTGCTAATAATGGTAAGTGGTCTCTGAGATATATGAGATTATTAAATAATCTGAGATAAAATAGTTTGATTAAAAGTTCTTTTAGTCAAGACTACCGTTCGACTATGAAAGACCATTACTGCCAGGGTTCGACTAAAGTTAGCAAGTCTGTCATGCATGTTCGACTGGAATAAGAAAAACTTAGGTGTTTTGCCAAAGTATAGCTTTGAAGTCGGAAGGCATTAGAAGTCAAAATAAGCAGTTTCAGACAGTTTTTAGCAGTTTTCACAGGACACGTGGGAGCCTCACAGACGAAGATGCTGCATGTGGAAGACACGTGTTGGCTAGTAATCAGTCGACCGTTAGTAGTAGTTATTTTATTTTCACTATTTAAGCAAGTTCCAGAGGAACAATTTAAGGTCCGCATTTTCTACAAAAACACAAGTAAACTCAAATCTCTGTGCAAAATGAGTGACGAGTGCAACTTTGGAATGTACGTATGCGTACCAGTTTAATTTATGCAATCATTTTACGTTATACTTCATTTTCAGTGCACATTTACTGCTTTCTATTGCTTTTAAGTTTATTTAAAAGTCTTTCATTTCAGCGTTTACTTTTACTTTAAAGTTATTGCTGCATTTAATACAAACCAGATACACATAATAGACAAATCAAAAGCAATCAGTCCTGGAATATTCTAGTTGATTCTGCAAAAGTAACCTTTAAAAAGGAAACTAGCGCTTGTTTACCATATTTCTGGGTAAACAAATTGGCACGCCCAGTGGGACTCGTCAATTTCTGTTTGTTTTATATTTGTTAGGGCAATAGTTATGTATGATACTAAGAAGTGGTCGAAAATTAACTAACATGTCTGAAGTTAATACAAATGATTCTGACCTTTCTGGAAATCAAGGAGTTGTTCTAACCGGAACAACATCACATAATACCGCAAATTCGTCCCCAGTTAGAACAACAAATACTGGTGGATCGACGGCAGCAACATTGGTATCGTCACCAATGAATGTACGGTCACCGTTTAACCCATTACGACCGCCGTTTCAAGGAATGATACCTCCACCAGGTTTTAACCCTCAGTTTGGAATGCCCACTTCTATGATGCAAGGTTTACACACGAATCCTTCATCATATTCTGACAATATGATGGCAACAAGCACATCAAACTTAGGGGGTCGACCTACGGGCATAGGTTATATTAACTAGACATTGCCATCTCTGAGTACTACGTCAATGTTGTCAATCCGACAACAAATAGACGAAAGCAACCATGAAATGGTAAATGCCCTTACTCAACAAATGGGAACTGTTTTTACTCCCATGATAAACAATACGAACCAAAGTTATGAAATATTGGCTAGACAAATGGCCAGAATAGAAGATTTCTTTGGAGCGCCCCCATAACCAAACCTTTCGACTCCACAAGGGTCGAATGTTAGAGTAGTTGAAACTCCTAGAAATGGGGACCAAATTGAACAAGAAATCCCTAGAGTAGTACAAAGGCATCAAGATGCTGATTAGGTTCTTAGAAATATCCAGCAAGATGTCAATGTTGGACACAATAATATCTCGAATGTAGTCGAACAAATCTTAGTTCAGAATGGAATAAATGTAGGTTTGCATAGACCAAATTTTGTTTCCCCATTGTCAGAGTACGTAAGGCAGACAGAATTGCCTAGGGGTTGGAAAATTCCAAACTTTACCAAATTTGCTGGTGAAACTAGCGAATCGACAGTCGAACATATTGCTAGGTTCCAAACAGAGGCTCGAGAATTAGCAAACAATGAGAATTTAAGGATGAAATATTTCCCAAGTTCTTTAACAAAAATGCGTTTACTTGGTTCACGACCTTACCCCCACAATCTTTGTTTTCATGGAATCAGTTAGAACGTTTGTTCCATGAGCAATTTTATATGGGATAGTCGAAGATTAGTCTAAAAGAATTAGCTAGAGTTAGGCGAAAGGGTACTGAAACATTCGATGACTATCTAAACCATTTTAGGTTATTGAAAGCTAGATGTTTCACACAAATTCCTGAACATGAGTTTGTCGAAACGGCTGCAGGTGGGTTAGATTATTCCATAAGGAAGAAATTAGACACCCAACATTTGAGAGATATGGCACAGCTGGCAGACAGAGTACACCAGGTCGAAAGGCTAAAAGCTGAAAAAGCCAGAGTTAGTAAATATCATAAGAAAGAATAGATAGCTTATGTTACTACAAATGAGTTCGACTCTAATAGTGATAGTGAATACGAAGAGGGAGAGGTCAATGTGGCTGAATTGAAGCCAGGACCACCATATATTTGTAAATTACTCAAGCCCTCAAAAGATAAAAATCCGATCGAAAGTAAAAATGAAAATTTTTCTAGTAAAACGTATTCATTTGATATAACAAAATGTGATGAGATATTTGATTTGTTGGTTACTGATGGGCAAATTATAGTACCTCCAGGACTTAAGAATCCTCCTCTTGAACAAAAGAAAAAACGAGGATTTTGTAAATTTCATAATTTCTTGGGTCATAAGACTTCTCAATGTGTTCTTTTCAGGGATTTGGTGCAGAAAGCTTTGAAAGAAGGAAGGTTACAGTTTGGAGAAAAGCCAAAGTCATCAATGCAAGTTGATACTGATCCCTTGCAAGTCGAAGAGGCTCACTACACTGAGCTTGCTGATGTGATGATGGTCGAAACTACTGATGGTTTCGGCGGAAATAAAGACGGTGCTACTGATGGCAAAGTCTTGAACATGGTCTATCCTGAACCAAAGGAGAGCCTTTTGAAATTCCTTGAGAGGTGTCACAACAACAACTCTCAAGTTGGATTATGTCCAAGGTGTGATGATGTTTTCAATGTTGATGCTGCAAACAAAGTGAGGTTCGACCCTAGTCGAGGCAAGAATCGTCAGTTCATGTATACAGGAGAAAACAGTGGTCGAAGGGCTGGAGAATACAGGAAGATGTTTGAAAAGCCAAAGACTTTTCGACCCAAGACGGATGTCCCTGAGGACAAGTGGGTGAAACCCATTAACTTCAGAGGAGGTAAACGTCCAGAATGGCAGATCCAAGGTACTGGA
Organism: Vicia villosa; assembly: GCF_029867415.1. Lineage (NCBI taxonomy): Eukaryota > Viridiplantae > Streptophyta > Magnoliopsida > Fabales > Fabaceae > Vicia > Vicia villosa. The sequence continues at coordinate 63,651,980 of NC_081183.1, read as the reverse complement.
GCAAATGCTGAAGGCTCTTGGACTGATAGTGGATCTAAGAGGAAAGACTACATATCTCCAAACTACAAAGGAAAGAATCCTATGAATCGAACGCAGTGGAGGCGTTACCAAAGAAGCCATAAGAATGGCCAGGAAAACTCAAAGATGATGCAGGCAGGTTTTTCTCACTACCAGCCGAAACCTTTTCAGAGGAGATTGACTGAAGAGCAGGCCAAAGTGGCAAATGAGAGGTTGGCTGCAGGAATGATCCTGGGAAAGAAACTCATCAAAGAATTAGTGATGATGATGCTCCGATTCTCAATACAGAAAAAGAGCCCGAGTATTCTCCACTGTCGGACGAAGAGGTCGACGACAACTTTGACATAGAGTCAGATGAGTTGTTAATTGACTGTGGAATTGTATCTGTACTTCCAGCAGAATTCGACAGAGTATCTGAGGTGTCTGAGAATGAAGATGATTTTCTCCCTGACGAGAATGTGGAAGAGACGCATGTTTGTTATTATGTAATGGGAAAAGGAGTAGTGGAAGAACAAAAGGCTGTGTTTGAGAAGCCAGATCGAGGAATGATGTATCATTTGAAGCCTTTATTCATAAGGGCAAAAGTGGATGGGGTTCCAATAAACAAAGTGTTTGTCGATGGTGTGGCTGCTGTGAACTTAATGCCCTATTCCTCACTTCAGAAAGTGGGAAAATCTGACAAAGATTTAAGACCCCACAATATGGTGCTGTCTAATTATGAGGGTAAGACAAGTGGAATACTTGGAGTAATTCAGGTGAAATTAGTTGTTGGTTCGACTGTCAGGTCAACCATCTTTATGGTGATTGCATCTCAAGCAAATTTCAAGTTACTTCTAGGTCGAGAATGGATCCATGGTAAAAGGGAAGTTCCCTCTACTTTGCATCAGCGTGTGGCCATTTGGAGGCCAGATGGTATAGTGGAGAATGTGGAAGCTGACCAAAGCTATTACAAAACTGAGAGTGGTCGCAGGCACTTCGACCAGCATCTGGCAAATGTAGCTCCTTGCTACAAAGCAGAATAGGTGTATTCTTCTGATGAAAGTGTGTCTAAGTATTTGAACTTAGACCCAAATCATGGTTTCATTTGGAATAAGGAAGATCCCAATGAACCATTGAATCATGAAAGTCCTCCTGAGCAGGGGACAACAGTCAAAGATGATGACCACTGAGTCAGAATACCTGGCTCGAATAACGGCTTATTTGGCCGAGAACAAGGAAAAAACGGCTTTAGAAGCCGAACTAGAGAAAAATATGGCTATTGAGGCCATGATGATAAAAAATGCAAACAATCAAGAAGTCGATCACCAGGTCGAAAGGTTTGATGGGATATACGATGACGAACCTTTAGGCTTCGAAATGGATCCATTAGGATCAGTAAAAAGAATGCAAGCTCAAGATCCCCTTGAGGAAATTGACTTAGGTGATGGAGTCACTAAAAGGCTTACTTATGTAAGTACAAAACTTACAAACGATCTAAAGATCAAGTTGATTCGACTTTTGAAAGAATATAAAGATTGTTTTGCATGGGATTACAATGAAATGCCTGGTTTAAGTCGAAGTGTGGTAGAACATCAGTTACCCTTAAACCCAGGAAAGAAACCTATCAAGCAGCTTCCTAGAAGATTTGCGCCAGAGGTTATGGAAAAAATCAAAGTAGAAATTGAAAGATTGCTGAAAAGCAAGTTTATTCGAACTGCGAGGTATGTCGAATGGTTAGCTAATATAGTGCATGTAATAAAGAAAAATGGTAGCCTTCGTATATGCATAGATTTCAGAGATTTAAATAAGGCTACCCCTAAAGATGAATATCCCATTCCTGTTGCTGAAATGTTAGTCGATTCCGCAGCCGGATTTGAATATCTCAGTTTATTAGATGGATATTCAGGTTATAACCAAATTTTTATAGCTGACGAAGATGTACCTAAGACGGTGTTTCGATGCCCAGGTGCTTTAGGAACTTATGAATGGGTAGTAATGCCCTTTGGTTTAAAAAATGCTGGAGCTACATACCAACGAGCTATGAATTCCTTGTTTCATGATTTTATTGACAAGTTTATGCAGGTTTATTCGATGATATTGTAATAAAATCTAACTCTGAAAATGGTCACTTAGACCACCTTCGACAGTCTTTTGAACGAATGAGAAAATGTGGACTCAAAATGAATCCTTTAAAATGTGCTTTTGGTGTCCATGCAGGGGATTTCTTGGGTTTCGTGGTTCACAAGAAAGGTATTGAGATAAACCAGAACAAGACGAAAGCAATCTTGGAGCTAAAGGCACCAGAAACAAAGAAACAACTCCAGTCATTGTTGGGGAAAATTAATTTCTTGAGGAGATTTATTTCAAATCTAAGTGGCAAAACGAAGATTTATTCACCACTCGTAAAGCTCAAGAATCAAGATCAATTCAAATGGGAGCAAGAACATCAACAGGCGTTCGACCAAATAAAATCTTATTTAACTAAGCCTCCTATTTTGTTACCCCCCAATAGGACAAAAGTATGAAATTGTATATAGCTGCATCAGGTTCGACAATTGGGAGTATGTTAGCCCAAGAAGATGATAATGGTGTCGAAAGAGCTATATATTATCTAAGTCGAACCTTAGTGGATGCTGAAACTAGGTATAATGATATTGAAAAATTATGTTTATGCTTGTATTTCTCATGTAATAAACTTAAGCAATATATAAAGCCTGTTGATGTGTATGTGTCCTCTCATTTTGATGTTATTAAACATATGTTGTCTAAACCAATTTTGCATAGTCGAATTGGTAAATGGGCCTTAGCGCTAACTGAATTTTCCTTAACATATTTTCCTTTAAAATCTATGAAAGGACAAGTTGTGGCTGATTTTATAGTCGAACATGGGTTAGTTAAGCTATCTGCAAATTTAGTCGATCAAACTAAATGGAAGTTGTTTTTTGATGGTTCTAGTCACAAAAATGGATCGGGAATTGGAGTCTTAATCGTTTCTCCTCAAGGACTTCCATCCAAGTTCCACTATAGAATGAAAGATGTATGTTCTAATAACGAAGTCGAATATGAGGCCTTAATAACAGGTTTAAAAGCCCTAATAGATTTGGGGGCGCAGCGAGTTGAAATTCGAGGTGTTGACGGGCTGTGAACGGTCGACCAGAGTAACAAATATCACCATCATGGGAATATAAGCTTTTGGGCAGCATCTGGCTCAAACCAAATTGTCGAGAGACCAAGTTTGGTTGATAACCCACAAACCCATAGCACTTACCAGTCGACTCGATACGATGAGAAAGGAGTGTTGGGGTTAGAAAGGCAGCCCAAATAGCATTTAATTGAGCTCAAAGGGTAGGAGTATTTCCAGGAAAAATAGCTTTGAACCAAGTCGGCCCAAAGCATGGATGGGAAAAAGGGGCCATAAAAGCTATGAATGTTTTACATTCAGAAAACAATCTCACATATTTGAGAAGGTTGGGCCTGTTAGACTCATCTTGAGGAGTTTGAAAGGCAAGTTTGATGCCTTCGACCCTCCGGTCATACATGACCTCTAGAATGGATCTGGAAACAGTGTAACCTATATGTGACTCGAAGGTGGCATTCAACCAGTGTTGCAAGAGCCAATAAGGTCCTGACAGAGAGAGTTGTTTTGGGGTTTCATGCAGGCGTTTGATCCTTAAAGATGCTATACCTATGGTATGGTAGAGATAAGCGATGAGGTGTTTAGACATGGCAGTCACTCTACCTTTTGTATTTGGTGTCTGATCACATGACTTTTTTGTTAAGGATCTTTTGTTTCGCAATCATTTCTTTTCAGGTTTTTTTTTCATTTTTCCTTGACTTTTGTCTGGACAAATTCTTTTGAATTTCGGGTTTGAAGTCCAGCGGGATGCCCTAATTTTTCCCTAAGTCACTTGTTTTCAACTTTGTTGACTTAGCGGGCTTTCTTTTCTTTTTTCTTTTTCAATTCATTTTTTTCTCTTTTTTTTAAACAAACCATGTGACCCTGAGATGTCTTCGATTGATTAGAAATATTGTGACTGCCTCATTTTTTGATTTACGAGGGATGACCATTGTGGTATTGACTTTTCCTCAATATTTTGAAGGATAGCGATTGTTGTATCTTTGGATGCGTGCTCCTGATGAATGTTGAACGCTCGATCAGGTTAACTTAACACTACCCTGCCCCTAGGTTAAATATGAGAGTTTTTCATATAGAAAAGAAAACTCCTACTTCAAGGCTTAAAGGGGTTGACAAGGGATTAACTTCCTTATATCTCCAGTGTTTGGGAATTTTAAACAATGCTTGTACATCATCAACAGGGTTTTACTCGAAAGCACACCATTTGAGATTATGAGTATTATGTGTTCGTTATTATCCCTTGGGAGTTATCATGCTTTATCACCGAGAGTTTGGTATCACAAGCAAAGAAAAACAAGTTGGAGCGAGAGCGAATGAATTTTTTCAAGACAAACATATACAGTGCATTATTGTTATAGTTCAAAAACAAACAAGTAATGCATATAAACAGTATTGAATCAACACAAGAAAGATTACGCATGAAAATGCATGGCAATATAGAAATTGCCAATGTTGAGGAGATTTTCTCCGTATGGACTTATTGCTTCAGAAGATCCGTTGAGTCAAAGGAGAACTTCAAATATGGCACGCAGGTGTGAATGTGATAGCCTTTGTATCAATCAGGTCTTGAGCCTTGCCTCTGAACGGATGACAATCATCAATCGAATGGCCAAGTGCCCCAGTGTGGAAAATAAACCTAGCGTTTGTATTTGAAACTGCAGATTACTTCTAGGGAGAAGATTCCGACGAAGCCACACAAGAGTTGTAAGTATCTAGCTTTAGGGATTTGAGGAAGAAGATGAGAAACTCGTTGTCTGGAAACAATTTTGTTGAAGAACTTCGACTTCCATCTTTGAACGCCCTTCTTTAAGAATCAAGCTCACCATATCCAGTGGGTCATAGCCTCTGATTTGGGGTATGGTACTTTTGAGCTTAAAGGCATGTGGCTAAAGGAAAATAAATCCTCTTGCCCCTTGATAGGAACTGTACCCTTGAGTTTGAAGGCATCTAGCTAGAGGAAAATAAATTCTCTTGCCCCTTGACAGAAGTTTAGGCTCTTAATAATCCTTCCAAACGGTTAGATAATGAATACAAACAAGTCACACAAGTATCCTTAGGTTTAAAGGATAGCATGAAGTTCATAGGTAAGTACCCTCCCCGCTGAAAGTTAGTCGGTTCAACCTGTAATAGATAAAGATCGGGTTCTAGGGAGCTCATATCATTGACCTTTCTCAAAGGCACTTATTTCAGTTCATCAATCG